>NC_139668.1:17551583-17556583 GCF_951799395.1 Argentina silus | reverse complement strand
CACAGGACCCACCTCAGTCACAGGGATTATCACCTCCACCACAGGACCCACCTCAGTCACCGGGCTTATCACCTGCACCACAGGACCCACCTCTGCCACTGGGCCTACAAGCTCCCCTGCAGGAACCACCTCCGCCACAGGACCTATCCCCAGCCCTGCCCTACTGGCCTTTCTACAGGAGCTTGGGGAACGTGGAGACGACAGCCGTCTGCCCCAGTATCTCCACCAGGTGTGTACCCCCCCCCACCCCCCCTCCATTACAGTCTCAGGTTCTCCATTAGCTCTTTGTCTCCCGTCTCCCTCCCCCTCTATCCCCGCTCTCTACCACAGTAATGTCGTCACTAGATGGCGATGTTCACAACTTTGCAGAATGAAATGAGATGCATAACAGACGAACCCTGTCTTCCACATGAATGAGAATCAGGTCCGTTCTGTCATTTCTGTCTGTCGAGGACTGAAGTGAACCTCTTCCTCTTCTGCTCAGCCTGCTGTGGGGGTTGGGTGTTGGCTTTCTCTTACACGCCTGAACACACACACACACACACACACACACACACACACACACACACACACACACACACACATATGGAGCATGCATGACAGGACTAGTATGACAGGGTGTGATATTAGCCCTGTCAAGATTCCCATACTAAAGAGCTTCCCATTCACCCACACACACACACACACACACACACACACACACACACACACACTCAAAGGCTTACTACCACTCAGCCTTAGTTGAGGTTATGTTGTCTGTCCATCAGCAGGAGGCGCTCTCCTGTCAGGTCTGCTGTTATGCTGAACCAGCACTTCTCAGCTTCTCCTCCTGTCACTGCTGGCGTCTCCAATCTGGCACTTCAGACCAACACATACTGTATCTAAAGGCACCCTATGCAGGATTCTGCCCTCTATTGACTGCAATGGGAATTGCAATAGCAGTTCAGAATAGTGCCTCCTCTTCCTCTTCCCCTCCCCTTGCTCAATGCAAACTACTCTGAAACGGTGAACCTGTCAATCATTTGGTATCTAGCGTATGTCTGAGGTAGATGACCTTGAAACTAGCAATGGACCTGTGGAGTTGAAAGTGCAGTCGATATTTAGTTTTGAAATTTTGGGGGAAACATGAACATGGAAATGAACCAGCCAGTGGAGACACTCCTCACATTCGCTAAACCCGAAGTTTCAACCAAATCCAGGAGAAATCAGAATCAGAATACCTCTTACAAACGTATTGGCACGCGAAGGGTTCTGTTGCTGAGGTCAGCTTCCAGCACTGAGGAACGCTTGCAGCTACCAGGCAGTAGTAGTCAATGAGCCACACACACACACACACACACACACACACACACACACACACACACACACACACACACACACACACACACACACACACACACAAGACAACGCCCAGAAACAGCCAGAACATTTTGGAAAAGCAAATTCAGGCAGAAGGGCAGGGTTCTTGGCCGGGGGACACACTGTCACAGACTGCCAATGCTTCAAAAGTAATGATTCAGCATGGTTATTTAGTGACATTTTCAAGGGGGAAAAAAAAGACATAATGCACCTTTAAACCCTGAGGGAAGAATGCATACTGGTACTTTAGTCTACCCTGACTATCTAGTGACAACAACTGCCAAAGAATTCCGGAACACTCACCACCTCGAGCGCCAAGTGTTTTGTGTGGTGTTTACCTAGCAACAGTGCCTTGATTGGCTACAAAATTAAACAACATAATTGATGCATTTTTGGTGAATAAAGTCACCCTTGTCGCTCTAGAATGTTGACAATTTGGGCGACTTTATCCACCCTCGGCACAAAATGAGTTAACACATTTAAATGTCGCCTATTAACCAATCACACCTATTCACCTTTGACCTCCTTGTTGCCAGTGGCGCTGTCCCCTGTATCCAAGCTGATTGGTCAATATTCAGACAGGGCTTAGGGAGATCTACTTAGATTGAGATCTTGCCAACTAGAAACAGACCTTGTAGTGGAGGAATGAATGTTTATGATATGTCACAATTGTCCTGGATAGTTTTAACAGAGCACTCCAGGAACGAGTCCTCTGTGGTTGTGCCTACAAAAAGCCCATAGTCCATTAAAGAGAGTATACTTCATATAAATCTATGGTGTACCTGCTCCGTTTTAGGGAGAAAATATCAGGTTCTAGTTTGTTTTGACTGTTTCTTCAGTGTCCTGGAACTTTCTACAGAGTTTGCTGTGATTTAGAGAAAGGATTATCATTACCCTTCTGTCTCAGGCCACCAAACAGTTAAAGAGTCTTTTTTTTTTTTTTTTCTTGTTCGCATGCACAGGTGCAGCCACCACACGAGAGAGAGAGAGAGAGAGAGAGAGAGAGAGAGAGAGAGAGAGAGGAGAGAGAGAGAGAGAGAGAGAGAGAGAGAGAGAGAGAGAGAGAGAGAGAGAGAGAGAGAGAGAGAGAGAGAGAGAGAGAGAGAGAGAGAGAGAGAGAGAGAGAGAGAGAGAGAGAGAGAGAGAGAGAGAGAGAGAGAGAGAGAGAGAGGACAGGGAAGGAGGGAGAGGGAGGGGGAGGAGGGAGAGAGAGAGAGAAGAGAGGGAGGGAGAGAGGGGGGGTTCAGTGGGTAGTTACGCCTCCCAACTGATTAGATATGCGAGCGCCTCCTGCTCTCTCTCTCTCTTTCTCTCCCCACACACACACACACACACACACCACACACACACACACACACACACACACACACACACTTCTGTTCTCTGTCAGACCGTTTTTATCTGCGGGAGAACGACAACAAGAATCGTCGCTAGAGAGGTAGAGTCTGTCTCACAATGCGTACTACACACACACACACACAGACACACACACACAGACACACACACTGATTCAGGCTCTGCTCTCACAGGTGGATATGTGGAAACTGCCCAGGTGTTCTTCTTCAAGCAGATTAAAAATTAAAACATCTGTATATGGTTCACTGTTCAGTTGTATATGGTTCACTGTTCAGTTGTATATGGTTCACTGTTCAGTTGTATATGGTTCACGGTTCAGTTGTATATGGTTCACTGTTCAGTTGTATATGGTTCACTGTTCAGTTGTATATGGTTCACTGTTCAGTTGTGTATATGGTTCACGGTTCAGTTGTATATGGTTCACTATTCACGGTTCAGTTGTATATGGTTCACAGTTCAGTTGTATATGGTTCACTGTTCAGTTGTATATGGTTCACGGTTCAGTTGTATATGGTTCACTGTTCAGTTGTATATGATTCATTGTTTTAGTTTGGACTAGCAGTGCGTCTCTGCCTTGTCGACAGTGGCTGTGTTAGCCTTTGTTATTGCTGATGTATTTAAACGTCTTGGACCGGTGTCGTGGACACAGATTAAGCCTGTACTTCTAGGCTGACAGGTACAGTATTGTCATCACAGTTAGTCTGATTTAGTCTAGTATTTGACCTCATCTGTGTTCTGGGAAACCGCCCCACAATGGGTTAAAATGGCAATGATCAATGTAGAGTTCCTTTGTTCAATGTTTGTTTGTTTCATAAAGAAAAGAAACAGTACTAAATAAGTGAGTATCTGAATACATAATGTAACTAATTATAGTACTAAAATAAGACATGTAAAAGCAGTGTAGATGCTGTCCTTTACCCCCTGTCTTTCTCTGTTCCTGCAGATCGCTGAGGCCTTTGTCCTCCAGGAAGACTGTATCCTTATCCCGTGTGTGTGTGTGTGTGTCTGTGTCTGTGTCTGTGTCTGTGTCTGTGTCTGTGTGTGTGTGTGTGTGTGTGTGTGTGTGTGTGTGTGTGTATAACCTGCAGTGCAAGGTGCATTTGTAATAACCGCCGTCATCACTATTGCCATTGCACTGCAAAAAAAAACCAACCTTGTCTGTGTCTGTGTCTGTGTCTGTGTCTGTGTCTGTGTCTGTGTCTGTGTCTGTGTTTGTGCACATGTGTGTGTGCTTGCCAGCTCTAAAACATGCCTAAGCGATCCAGTTTAACGTATTTGTGTTTAACAAGCTATTGGCCAATGACACGGTGTTACTCAACCTATAACTTACCACAAATGTCACGTTGTGCTGCTTGGATGTGAGCTCATGTTTTAGCCTCCATCGGCCACGGCGAGCTTCGGCACATGTGGAAGTGTTGCTGTGTGCAGGCTGTCAGCAGCTTGTGACAGCCTGTACTGTGGTGGTCTCAGTGGAGAGAAGCTGAGAAGGCAAGGAGACTGAGACCGCTGTGTCCTCAAAGACCCCCTTACTCTCATCAAAGACTCTCACTCACCCTCTTTCTCTTTCTTTCTATGCCCCCCCCCCTCTCTCTCTCTCTCTCTCTCTCGACATTCAAAACACCTCTGAAGCTGTCAGTGTTTTGTTTGTTTGTTTAATCTCCCCTCCCTTTGGTCTCCTGTCCTCCCACTGATCACTGAGAGGTGGATGGGTGGAACCAACATGGCTCAGTGCCATCCGGCCGGTTCTCCTGTCAGTGCCTGTGGAGGAGAGGACGAGAGGAATCCGTTGTACCACCACGAGAAGACTCGAGCCCCGGGGGGGTTATTCACATAGAAGTACGTGGTGTAGAACTGATTTGTGTCTTCTGTCCTATAGGGTGAAGAATAGTGATCTACTCGATGTTGCTCTGTAGATTTCTTTTCATGATGCACACCACTGAATAAGCCCCAGGCTTTGCCTCTGTCATGGTGAGGCTTGTTACAGTAAAGCTGTGGGCTTTACAGAATGCCTCGGAGGGAGGGAGGGAGGGAGGGAGGGAGAGTTGGAGGGAGGGAGGGAGAGGGGGAGGGGGGGGAGAGAGAAATAGGGAGAGAACGAGAGAGAGAGAGAAATAGGGAGAGAACGAGAGAGGGAGGGAGGGAGAGAGAGAGGGAAAGAAATAGGGAGAGAAATAGGGAGAGAAAGAGAGACAATCAGATCTACACGCCCTGCTGCAGCCAGTCTCATGTTTATGGATGTCATAGGGGGGCTCATAAACAGTCTCCCTTTGACGTGGCTGAGCAGC
>NC_139668.1:17539083-17546583 GCF_951799395.1 Argentina silus | reverse complement strand
AAATAAAATGGCTAACCATGATCCGGTTTCTTCTCCGGTTTCTTCTCCTCAGATGAGTCTACCGCGGCGATCACGTCTTTCGATGTTTTCTTTTTTTTTTCTGTTCTCTTTTCAGGTAATAAGTCACTGATGTGGCGAGAGTGGCTCTCTCTCCCTGCCAGAGTAGATGTGGTACTGAGGCTGTCGGGTCCAGGGGGTTCCCCAGCCAAGTGAAACAAAGCCATATGTCAGAGACAAGAGGGGAGGGAGAGGAGGAAGGAGGGAGGGAGGGAGGGAGGGAGAGAGATGGATGGAGAGAGGGAAGGGTAGAGAGAGAGAGAAGGGTAGAGAGAGAGAGAGAGAGAGAGAGGGAAGGGTAGAGAGAGAGAGAGAGACAGAGAGAGAGAGACAGACAGAGAGAGAGAGAGGGAGAGAGGGAAGGGTAGAGAGAGAGAGAGAGTAATTAGAGTAATTAGAGAGCAGGTCAGTGTTAGCACTCATTAGCCCCACGTTGCCAAATATGGAGCTGTCTGGGGAGAGTGTGAGGAAAGAGGCCACAGAGTCACACTGAGGCGGGTGGGAGGATGGCTGGGTGGATGGGAGGATGGGTGGGTGGATGGGAGGATGGGTGGGTGGATGGGAGGATGGGTGGGTGGATGGCTGGGAGGATGGCTGGGTGGGAGGATGGCTGGGTGGGAGGATGGCTGGGTGGGTGGTTGGGTGGGAGGATGGCTGGGTGGGTGGGTGGGTGGGAGGATGGCTGGGTGGGTGGGTGGGTGGGTGGTTGGGTGGGAGGATGGCTGGGTGGGTGGGTGGGTGGCTGGCTGGGTGGTTGGGTGCGCTTGATTCACAAGGCAGCACGTCCCGAATAGGCACATTGCTGTTAAAGGCTGTCCTAACTTAACCTGTCCTAACTTAACCTGTCCTAACTTAACCTTCCGTCAGCTACTGAGTGAACGTCCCTCTGGTTGTCGAGTAGTTCCCTCATAATTTATATATAATATTTCTTTATAAATTCTTATTTATAAATGATGCATTTCTGGCATCATTTATGTATAATAAATGATGAATTATGTAAATTTATTTTGTATAAATTATGGGGGAAATGCCAGACTAATTCCGATCGCTCAGCGGCTGACTTGGGGAGGTTCTCTTCAGGTCTGGTCAGATCTGGGCCTCTTTTATGAACATGGCTGCAGAGCTCCAGGCCTCTGCATAATTGATGTGAGTTGAGTCTTGTTGAACACGCATCCTCTGAGTGACTACGATGGGGTGAAGTGCTGGTGCTCATTAAAACAGGAGTGGGTTTCCATCTTTAAAAGCTGCCTCTCTCGTAATAGTCTTCCGTGCCCTGTCAGCGCCCCCCCCCCCCCCCCCCCCCAACCCCCACCCCCCCAACCCCCCCCGCTTTTCCTCTTTGCCCATATGGACGTCAACATGATCTATCCTCTTAGAAGCTCTCCGTTTTCTTCCCCTCCCTGTTTTCCCTCCCCCCGATCTGTCCATCTTTTCTCAATCTTCTCCATCCCCTCTCTCTCTCTCTCTCTCTCTCTCTCTCTCTCTCTCTCTCTTCAGTTGAGTTTGGTTCCCCTGTGCTGTATAACCACCGAAGCACACGTTGCTCCTGAAGACAGATTATCTGTCAGGTTATCTGTGTTCTTGTGCCGTGGCTTTAGGTTTCACCAGGTGATAAAACCCTGAGGTTTGGTGGGAAGCACACAATGGATGCTGGGTATTGTAGTTTAAAGATTCGCGACAAATAAAGGGTTTATTTAGGTTTTCAGATGTTGATGCTTACATTGCAGTGTTTTTGCAGGGGAGGCTAGTGGAGGTAAAAATCGGAGGACAGATGATAATGAATAATGAATGAAATGGAATGGAAAAAAAAAGGTATCACATATCCTCATTCCATGCCGTGCATTACAATGAGCCCGTCCTCCGATTCTACCTCCCCCCAGCCTCCCCTGGTGTTCAGGAGATTTATACTTGGGTACATTCACCTTACAGGTACAGCAGTTGTTGTAGACATACTGACACCTAGTGGAGAGACTCTGTCAGTGTTTACTGGCATTTGACGAGCACTGCTCTCCCCATAATCTCTGGTGTGTGTGTGTGTGTGTGTGTGTGTGTGTGTGTGTGTGTGTGTGTGTGTGTGTGTGTGTGTGTGTGTGTGTGTGTGTGTGTGTGTGTGTGTGTGTGTGTGTGTGTGTGTGTGTGTGTGTGTGTGTGTGTGTTAGTGTGTGTGTTAGTGTGTGTGTGTTAGTGTGTGTGTTAGTGTGTGTGTGTGTGAGTAACCAGCTCCCATCTCCCACCCTGTGCTCTCCAGGTCACCCGTACCCCAGGCCTGGTGTCCATCCTGAAGAGGAGGAGCGTGCGTGTGGAGGACGTGTGTGCCTCTGGCAAATCCGCTCCGCCCAAACACAAACCCCCCGCCAAGCGCAGAGTCCGGTTTAAAGTGCCCGAAGAAGGTTTTGACCAAGGTAAGTGTGTGTGCGTGTGTGTGTGTGTGCTTGCTTGTGTGCATGCGGCTAATATTCTATTCTAGCACATAATACTCTTATTCCAGTACCAAACTAGTCTGTAGGACTTAAACATTCTTTTAAACACATTACTGACATGCATTGCTTTCTTGTCAATGTTGCATATATCTCTGACGCATCAGGGGCCAATGCGACAACCAGGTTGCGCGTTAGTAGCCCCAAAACAACTTGTTGTTGATATGGTTTCTTTGGGCAACCACACTTCAGGCCACAGCTCAGTGTGCAGTAGACCTTAACTAGCTTCTTCTCCTTACCTTACGTCCACTGACCTGGTAAGACAGGACAGGACAGGACAGGCGGATAGTAAGATGACGTACACCTACTTTAATTAGTGGAAACAAGAATGGAAGCCATTGACATGTGTCGATACGAAGCCATTGTGTCTAACTTTGTTTGTTTTGGCCCTTTTCTAGATGAGGTGGGTGCAGACTCCTGCCTGCTTCTCTTCCTGCTCTGCCTGGTAACCGTGGTGATCAGCCTGGGAGGGACCGCCCTTTATTGTGCTCTTGGGGACGCCCACTCCTCAGTCTGTACGGACTTCTCACGCAACGCGGACTTCTACCTCGCCCAGGTGCAACGTGGGATGGATCAGCTACGACACTGGCTGACCTTTGGGTCGTAGGGGAGAGAAGGAGAGCAGAGGAGAGGGCGGATGGGGGAGGGAGAGAGAGAGAGAGAGAGAGAGAGAGACGGAGGGGGGAGAAAGAAAAGGAGGCTGGGTTGAAAGGTGGATGAGCACCCCTCTCTTGAAAGGTGGATGAGCACCCCTCTCTTGAAAGGTGGACTACCTCTTCTTCTTACCTTAAGTTGTCTGGCCTGAAAATAACTAATCTCTCGAGTCCTCGTCCTCTTCCTCTGTCTCCTCCCCTCCCAGTACCTTGCTGGCTGGCCAGTGTTTGTGGTGGGAGTGTGTGTGTGTGTATGTCAAGAGGACATTTGCTGCCTACTTTACATCGGGTTCACCCACACAGAGAGTGACATCACCTATGATATCGGCTGCTGCGTCGCCTATTAGTCCTGATCCTGGAGCAGTACTTAATCTGGTATATGCACAAGAGTCACCAACTGACCCAGAAATGCTGACCCGGGATCAGCTCAATACATGAGCTTACCTCAGACTCCACTACACAGATAGGAAGCATCTAATTGGCCATTTTACAGACTGGCGCGATTCTTTGTTTACTGCTGACGTTTTTAATCTTAACAGAACCTCGAGTATGAACAATCGTGTTGTAGCTGAAAACATGAAAATAATGTCTTAAATCCTCCAATAACTAATGTTGTTTTAAATAAAATTATTTTACTTTCCCTTGTTCCTCTGTAGAGGAATTGTATGGTGTCAGACATTCTTAGGTTTGTTTTTGGGGTATCAGGGGTTATTGGGTTGTTTTGGGGGTACTGATGTGCAACCTGGTTGTCGCATTGGCCCCTGATGTGTCAGAGATATATGCAACATGGACAAGAAAGCAATACATGTCAGAAACGTGTTTAAAAGAATGTTTAAGTCCTACAGACTAGTTCGGTACTAGAATACGAATATTATGTTCAGCTGAGAATTGTATTTGTTCAGGCACGTATGTATGTATCTTTACTGTAGTTAGGGGAATCTTAATGTAATTGTCATGATCATTGTTACCCCAGTGCATTACCTCCTACGATTGATGGATTTTTTTTTTTTTTAATATTATTTCTATTTGGAATATTTATGCTCATTGTTTGATCCCAAGACAAAAAAAAAATAATCATTTGTTGTTTTGTTGATGTGTCACTTGGAGGAACTGCACGAAGTCTGCCTGATTAGTTTCGCTCCCAGGAGACCAGATGACTTCAGTGATGAAGTAATGATGTAGGCTGGGTCGTCACTCTCAGGAGGCATCTCAACAGTATAAAGTGACTTCCTTTCCTCGTCTTTTCTCCTTCATCTGAACTGATCTGGTAGTACAGCATTATGGTATAAGGGACCCACAAGGGCCCAGACTTTTGATCTGGACCAGAATTATTTTATGGGCTTTCCAGGATCAGATCGAACTGGTTAATTTCCCTTATACTACTCAAAATCTGCCAGATGATAGATCTGATCCTGGATCGCAAAATATAATCTGGATTATTATTGTGAATGATTCATCCAGATGAAGGAAAAGAGACCAGGACAGGATACCACTTTACACTATTGGGACGCACCCTCCATCTGTTTTTTTTATTTTATTTTATTTGCGCGTGTCCTCTGGCTGGCTCAGACGACTCTGTCTTAAGGTTTGGATTTGTATTATTTATGTAATATCAATTACGTGCACAATGTGGGAGTCAAAAAGATCAAAGTAGAGAACTTTTGAAATCAAAATCATGATTGTGCATGTCTATTTCTGTTTTACTTGTTTTGGCTTGATGTGGGTGTCATACGTAGATTGTTGATTTTTAAGTCAGTTTTTCCTTATTTGCTCATGAAGGCAGTTGGGTTCAAAGAAGAACAATCAATGACTGTGGCTCTCACCACTTAGGAGATGTCTGTTGGAAAAAGTCACAGTTTAACTCTCTGTTTCAGACTTTTAAACTCTGTATGTTATGAAATGATGATGACCGATGTCGGTTAACGTTTGATTAGGTCTCTCTTTTGTTTGCTGTCTTTGGAGAAATGATCATGGAGGAGATGATGATGATTCAGCCTGGATGTGTCGATCTGTCTTTGCTTTAGCCAACTCTGTTGTTGCTGCAGTGGTTAAAGCAGGAGCAGACTGTGCTACCAGGGTAGTGTTTATTACCTGAAACACCTGTTTCTCTCTGTTGACTGGTAAATAAATCTTACTGTTGGGACTGATCTGGTGCTGTGTTCCTTTTTAATATATTGGTGATTTAGTCAATCGAAATACGTTACATTAGGGGGTTTTCACACTGATCTACACTGCCTACTGGACACTTTCAAAGTGAAACATACGTTCTAAAACATTTCAGTCATTTATTAAACATTTAGGACCTGCAAAAGTCTACGCACCCCTTGCTCTGGCTCTCCTTTTGCAACCCCAGCGATCTTATCTAGAGGTCTGCTCCTCCTGTGGTGGTTTCGGTACAGTAGGTGTTGACTGACAGACACAGAGTTGATCCCAGGGTTGTGACTGCAGGGCTCAGTGGGACAACCCCCTGATTAAATACTCTGGAGTTACAAGTTTCAGGACATGAGGCAGCCCAATAGCCACTACAATTCCATTTCGGTTTGACTTTGATCACAGGTAAGGGACATCTGAATAGTATTCAAGTGGATTAATCTTTAATCCTAAAGTATAGACAGTACTCAAAGTTATTAATCTGAGTGAGCCTCTTATAGCAGGGGACAAGTTATAGCCTTGGGTGGTTAGCCTGGAAAAGCATTTCTGAGTCAGAGTTAGAGGCAGTAAGTTAAATAAACACACACACACAACTTTTGGGTTTTGTGGTTGTGTTTCTATAATCAGGGAAACAAAACTCATAATTCGCCACACAGCTACGCTCATACGTCATGACGTAGTTTGACGCTGTACGCGGATGTAAACACAGTTTTCCCGGTCTCACATGTTGTGGAGCGGCTGGCTGCGGCATGGCGCTAAACATTGAACGTTTTACCAGTCCGAGGAAAGGAAACGGGCTACGAGCGAAAAACAAAATTCGCGCCGGAGAACTCATCCATACAGCTGAACCTCTCGCTTGCTGCGTGTCCAGTAAATGCGCTAAAGACGTCTGCCAGAACTGCTTCTCAAGGTAAGAGCGCGGGCACAACGTCACAGCAAAACAGCTGTCAGACAGGCGCGCGCATAACGGATTCGAGCATCTGGTTACCTGGCTACCTGGTTACCTGGTTACCTGGACCATAGCCCGCCCCTTTCTGTAGCTAGAGATTATTTACTTGGACCGTGTCATTCATTTTGCACGCCTTCATTTATAGTTCAACACAGTTAGCGATTAGGCCTGTTTTGGACTGTACTAGCACAATCCGTACTGTGTTACCGGGTGGTAAACGTCATGTGGGATGAATGGAATCATGAAGACCTGCTCTGCTTCCCAGAACATAAGCTCTGCTATACTGAAAGCTGGCCACTAGATGGCAATGTTGATCTTTCCTTTTTCCCTAAAGGGTCTCAGGCATGGAATCTCTGTTCTCTTGTCTTTTTCGTGATAGCTTATCTTTATTTCTTTTCCCCCCCCCTTGATTGCTCTCCGTCTGTGTGACTGTAGTGCAGTGTAAGGGTCTCTCTCTCGGGGTCATTTTTGTTTTATACATGGCAGAGTATCCGACTCTTATCTGTCCATAGGACTGCATAGAGGAGGAGGATATCTGGCTATCTCTGCCCCAGATACATGCCCTGGTTCCCTGGTTCCCTGGCCCTAGCGTGTCCTCTGGGGAGTCCAGCCAAGGCCACCTCTGTCTGGGAGACTAGTGTCTGCTGTGCCCCATCGTCTGGTCCTCTCTGTTGAACTACCAGCACCATGACATACCATTACAGGGGCACAGAGAGAGGGAAAGCAAGTAAACAGGCAGGAATGTAATGTCTCTCTCTCTCTCTCTCTCTCTCTCTCTCTCTCACACACACACACACACATACACACACACACACACACACACACACACACACACACACACACACACACACACACACACTCTGTCCTCCCTCTGCTCTCACCTTCCCTGCACAATACACATCTGCAGAGAGAGAGAGAGAGAGGGGTTACTTGCTTTCCCTCTCTCTGTGCCCCTGTAATGGTATGTCATGGTGCTGGTAGTTCAACAGAGAGGACCAGACGATGGGGCACAGCAGACACTAGTCTCCCAGACAGAGGTGGCCTTGGCTGGACTCCCCAGAGGACACGCTAGGGCCAGGGAACCAGGGAACCAGGGAACCAGGGAACCAGGGAACCAGGGAACCAGGATGGACAGATAAGAGCCGGATACTGGATACGGGAGGGAGGGAGAGAGAGAGAGAGAGAGAGAGAGAGAGACCCTTACATTGCACTA
>NC_139668.1:17531583-17534083 GCF_951799395.1 Argentina silus | reverse complement strand
ATGGAGGAGGGTTGAACAAGGTAGAGGAGACCAGAGATGGAGGAGGGTTGAACAAGGTGGAGGAGACCAGAGATGGAGGAGGGTTGAACAAGGTGGAGGAGACCAGAGATGGAGGAGGCTTGAACAACGTGGAGGAGACCAGAGATGGAGGAGGGTTGAACAAGGTGGAGGAGACCAGAGATGGAGGAGGGTTGAACAAGGTGGAGGAGACCAGAGATGGAGGAGGGTTGAACAAGGTGGAGGAGACCAGAGAGGAGTGGAGGATGATGGGAGGAGGAGGCCAGAGAGGAGTGGAGGATGAGGGGAGGAGGAGGCCAGAGAGGAGTGGAGGATGAGGGGAGGAGGAGGCCAGAGAGGAGTGGAGGATGAGGGGAGGAGGAGGCCAGAGAGGAGTGGAGGATGAGGGGAGGAGAAGGCCAGAGAGGAGTGGAGGATGAGGGGAGGAGGAGGCCAGAGAGGAGTGGAGGATGATGGGAGGCTAAAGGGTCAGTCGGTAGAGCATGGCGCTAACAACACTAAGGTCGTGGGTTTGATTCCCGCTGGGACCATATATACTGAAATGTATGCACTCACTGCAATGTAAGTCGCTTTGGATAAAAGCGTCAGCTAAATGGCATATATATTATATATATATATTATATACAGAGAGGAGAAGCTTAGCCATTCTTGCTCTGCAGGTCCCACATTTTCAAGTCCCAATATCTTTTCACTGTGCTGAGTTTCCTTTACACTAAAGTTACTGTGTTATTAAGCTACATTTATTTGACTTTAATATAATAGTGTATTAGAATACAGAAGCAATGTCTCACTCTGTAGACAGGGTTGCATAATAGATTAATAACGCAGGCCCTGGTCTCTTGACGGGTTTCCAGTTGGAGATTAATGTCTTACTGCCATCAATGAATGTAGGACAGATATTATAACACTGGACCAAATAGCCAAGAAGAAAACAGACCTAATTACTCATGTCCCTCACACACACACACACACACACACACACACACACACACACACACACACTGCTGTGATGAGAAGAGCTCACTGGATCCAGTCAGTCATGAAGCATACAAATGCCTACTTTACATAGGAGAGGAAAGATGCAATGTTCACAGAAAATCTCCAATGCAAAAGAGATGAGAGAAGGGAATTTGTTGAAAGACGAGTCAGCATTCTTCTCCATATTCCCTGCCTCCCTTCTTCCCTCCTTCTCTCTCCTCTCATCTTTTTCTCCTCCTGCCCCCCACTCCCACTCCCCCCCCCCACACACACACATTCCCACTCCCACTCCCCCCCCCCCACACACACACATTCCCACTCCCACTCCCACTCCCACTCCCCCCCCCCCCCACACACACACACATTCCCACTCCCACTCCCACTCCCCCCCCCCCCACACACACACATTCCCACTCCCACTCCCACCCCCCCCCCCCACACACACACACATTCCCACTCCCACTCCCCCCCCCCACACACACACATTCCCACTCCCACTCCCACTCCCCCCCCCCCACACACACACACATTCCCACCCCACTCCCACCCATGCACTCTGTTGCAGTCAGAACCCCCAGGTGTCTCAAAACATCTGGACGTTTGAATACACACACACACACACACACACACACACACACACACACACACACACACACACACACTAATACGCTAGCTTAGGGGCATTGGATTTGGTCAACATCTTTGTCTGTCTGTGTGTGTTAAAGGCAACACTCCCTTTGATTATTTCATCTGACCACCAGGCGATTAGCACCATTACAATGAGTCATCAGTCTGACGTGTGAATTATGGGAAATTGGAGTGCTATTAGGTATAATCATTACCCTGTGAGTGTGTGCGTGCGTGCGTGTGCGTGCGTGCGTGTGTGTGTGTGTGTGTGTGTTATTAGAAATAATCTCTCTAAAACACACCCACCGTCACAACAGTGATGAGCTCACCCACCACTTAGTTACCGTCCGCTGTTTTAAAGCCACAGCTGGATCGATGGGCAGGTTTAGACACTCAAATAGGCCATTACTGGTTTTTTCACTGGTTTAAGAGAACATTTATGGTGCCTTAAGGAAAGTGTGTGTGTGTGTGTGTGTGTGTGTGTGTGTGAGAGAACACAGAATGAGATGGAGAAACCCCAGTGAGTCTTTACTTGTGCTCATGTCCAGTGCCCCCCCCCCCCCCCCCCCCCCCTGCCCCCAAGATGGCCGCTCCTGGTGAGGACATCAGGGGGGTCAAACAAGGTCTGCAGCTCAAACTGGCCACGGTCTGAGGATTTTAATTGGTCATAAATCACCACACTCACCTTCCCAGAATGCACGCACACACACACACACACACACACACATACAGAAAAGCACACACACACACACACACACACACACACACACACACATACAGAAAAGCACAAACATACAGAAAAGCACACACACACACACACACACACATACAGAAAAGCACAAACATACAGAAAAGCACATGCACACACACACACACA
>NC_139668.1:17511583-17514083 GCF_951799395.1 Argentina silus | reverse complement strand
CGGGTGGGGGGGGGTTAGGGGTTAGGGGTTAGGGGTTAGGCAGACAATTGATAGAATGAGAAAGAAAAGGAAGAAATGAATAAAAGCTGGACATGAGGCCTGTGGTTTAATCCTGCCCTGTGACTGACGTTGCATCAGTGTGTGTGTGTGTGTGTGTGTGTGTGTCGTGTTAGTGTGTGTGCCACGTTAGTGTGTGTCTCGCGTTAGTGTGTGTGTGTGTGACGTTAGTGTGTGTGTCACATTAGTGTGTGTCACGTTAGTGTGTGTGTGTGGCGTTAGTGTGTGTGTCACGTTACTGTGTGTGTCGCGTTAGTGTGTGTGTGTCGCGTTAGTGTGTGTGTGTGGCGTTAGTGTGTGTGTCGCGTTAGTGTGTGTGTGTCGCGTTAGTGTGTGTGTGTCACGTTACTGTGTGTGTGTCGCGTTACTGTGTGTGTGTCGCGTTAGTGTGTGTGTGTGTGTGTGTGTGTGCAGCATTATCATACTAGCATGTTCTGCCTCAACCCACGGCCTCCATTATGCTCTGCAGTGCCATGGGTTATATGTTAATTAGCTTAGCGACAGCTTAGTGTAATGACTTTAAGGCCATTGTGGAGGCAGAGTTGCAGACGTTTTAATAGACAGATAGAAGAAGCCATTTGTTTAATTGACTAATCGTACTATCTGTGTGGGCTGGGGGAGGGGAGGGGGGAGGAGGGAGGAGGGAGAGGGGGAGGAGGGAGAGGGGGAGGAGGATTGGCCCTTGGTGAAACAATTTAATACTAACTCTGGCATTGTTATCTGTCTGCTGCAAGCTAGTCAGACGTTTTGACGGCAGAATTCGTTTTAGGGTTGGAGATAAATATCAAGATTTTGATTCTTTCCACAGCAAAAAGTAAGAAGAACATCCTATTAAATAACAGAACATGGAACTTGTAATCCATGGGCCCCAGTGTCTCACCAGCCATGAAGTCTGTTCACCGAGTCAAGGACGGCAAGAAAAATGGTGTTCTCCTGTCCTGGACAGCCTATTTTTCAGTCCAGTCCCAATGCGGCTACAGCCTAAAAATACTGACTCCTGTGTCATAAAAAATCCACACTTTAATCAGATCCCAGTGAAATACAGGGATAGGAATACGAGCAGTAACAATGTACAATCGATAGTGTGTGATAATAGCAATTAAACAACGAGTGTATCCTTGGAATGGTGGAATATCTGCCAAATGTCTTCAGCTGCCTGAGGAAGAACAGGTGCTGGTGAGCCGTCCTGATCACCGTGCCGGCGTGAAGGGACCACGACAAATCCTCCCCTGTTGTGTGTGTGTGTGTGTGTGTGTGTGTGTGTGTGTGTGTGTGTGTGTGTGTGTGTGTGTGTGTGTGTGTGTGTGTGTGTGTGTGTGTGTGTGTGTGTGTGTGTGTGTGTGTGTGTGTGTGTGTGTGTGTGTGTGTCTAATGTAACACTGTTACTGCTACTGGCTTCACCTGCTTTTGTTTCACATTTTGTGAGTGAATTCAGTGAGAAAAGATCGGAGAGTCTGAAGTTGACTTGAGAGAGAATATCGCCTTGAGAGAACTGATCGACCTCCCCTGCAAATCCACCCCCCCCCCCCCCCCCCACCACCACTACCACCACTGTACCATTCTGCCGGGTGTCTTACCTCCTCCCTATAGGCTGTCTCATCACTGCCTGATCAGCTCTACACCAGTGGTATCGTCAGCTAACTCGATGGTAGAATTGGAGAATTGGATGACGGAGTGTAAAGCTGTGCGTAGCCGCGTAGTTGTGGGTGAACAGAGAGTACGGGAGGGGACTGAGAACACAGCCCTGAGGGGCCCCCCGTTGTTGAGACTCTGTGTGGAGGAGGTGTTGCTGCCTATCCTCACCACCAGACCTCTCTTATCACCCACTCCAACATGGGCGGTAATTGCTGTCCTTTGGTCCGAGTGAAGGAGCGTTCGGGGAGGAAGTATCCATAGCATACCGATCGCTAAAGCTGAAAGGAAACTAGGGGCACGATTATGCTAAACAGCCTGCCTCCCCACTGTTAGAAATAGCAGGACTCATTAAGACAATTATCACCATGTACAAGATAAAACGGTCACAGTTGAGAGTCAGGCTAGGGGAACGGAAAGACTCCCCGTAGGAGTCAGACGCATAAGGGCCCCGATTTGCTCCTGCTAAGGAGCGCTATGCAACACTAGGTTTTAGTGAGCATGGCCGCTACGTTGGTAATTTCGTTCAGCAAAGTTTCTGTTAGCGCGGAGGCAGAGGGCAGGTCTCCAGCAAGGAGTGGGTGGGGATAATTGAATATGAGATGAAGATATCCATTGTCCTCGCCAATCAGGATTTCACCATCGCGTCACAACAGACGGCTCCGTCTGCACAGATCGAGGCTCCGGTAATTCTTCTTTTTTTTTTTTAATCAAATACAATAACTAATTCAACTCTAGTGTCACCAAGCGCTGTAGAACGGTTTAATGAACCTGACGTGACTTTTCTCAAACAGTATTGTATCATTTGCAT
>NC_139668.1:17506583-17509083 GCF_951799395.1 Argentina silus | reverse complement strand
AGGATCCCCCTCTCTCTCTCTATATATATATATATATACATTTACATTTACATTTATGGTATTTAGCAGACGCCTTTATCCAAAGCGACTTACAACAAATACATTTGTTTAAGTAAGTGAATCATCTATCCATCAGTCATCATAAGAAAAAGTAATCTATGGTAGGACCAGGGGCCATTGGCAGTCACAATGCTAGATGCTTTTTTCTTTTTTTTTACAGGAGAGAAACTTGTACAGGGGGGTAGTGGGGATGAAGAGGTCTTTAGGAGGGACAGTCAAGATGTAGCCTGAAGAGATGGGTCTTCAATCTACGGTGGAAGATAGGATCATTTAAAAAAAGACACCATATTGTTCTGGTCCAGGTCCTTGTCAATAACAGACATTCAGAGTGGCTTGTATAGCCTCAGGCTAAGGCCCCTTCTATACAATGTTGACAGCTTGTGCTGTGCTCAGTTGCGTAATACAACTTGTCTGCGTCATCAAACCCACTTTAACATTGGCTACAAAACGGTCAGACATAAAAACCAACGACCACGGTTTCCACACTAACTTTCCTTCCATTCTTTCCTCTCTTATTCCTTTACAGCAAATCTCTCTTTTGTAGTCTGGGTGGACTGTAGCTCAGGCGCTTTACTGTCTGTTTGTACTCTCCCTTCACACACAGACACACACACACACACACAGACACATGCACACACACATACACACAAACACATGCACACACACGCACACACACACACGCACACACGCACAGACACATGCACACACACATACACACAAACACATGCACACACACACACACACACACACACACACACACACACACACACACACACATAGTGTGTTTACAGTACCAAGCCTCTGGTCCCCAGATCAGGAGCAGAACAATGAAAGGACATGCAGGTGGTTCTGAGTGGTTCCATGACTGGAGTCTGTTGGTACAAACACAAAGGGAATCAATCTCTTTTCCTTCAAACCGCACTTGGCGCCGTCCCTGTAGGGGAAGGCTGGAGTTTATTGTGTGAAGCCTGTCCTGTTGTATGCTGTACATGACGGTCTGGTACAAACATGTTATCACAATAAATATGGTCATTTAGCAGATCGCTGTTTACTATTGTGCCCTCCCGGTCAGGTCCTTATTGTCAGAGTGTGTGTGTGTGTGTGTGTGTGTGTGTGTGTGTGTGTGCGTGTTCGCCTGGTTAAACACAGGTATTATACACAGTGAGTGGTTTCCCACCTCTGTGTCTTTGTTATTGTGGTTTGCTGCTGTAGCTGATCAAAAGGTCATTTTCTTCCTGTTAGCCTTTCCACAAATTATAGCGTGTGTGTGCGTATGCGTATGCGTGTGTGTGTGTGTGTGTGTGCGTGTGCGTGTGCGTGTGCGTGTGTGCGTGTGCGCGTGTGCGTGTGTGTGTGTGTCCCATCGACACGCAGGATTTTCCAGGCCCTCTCTCCATTTCCTCCGCAACGAGTCTCCAGACGTGTGGGTTCTCTGTGTCTGGGGTCGGAGATGGGAATCACAGGTGAGGCGGACCTGGGACCGGGACGCACCGCGGCCAAAACAAGCAGCTCTGACTTTTACAACGGGAATAAAAAACAGCCAAAGTGCTCCGGAGAGGAACTGGAGACATTAATGGACTTTTTTCCATGATGGAACACCGTTGTGCTCTCTCAGAGAGGGGCTGTGGTCAGGGAACGGACCGTTTATGGGCGTCAACGAGACACTGAACCCAGGTCATTGGCACCTATAGATGATGTTAGCCTGCTGAGCTAAAGCTTTGGCAAAGATGAAAATCCTTCACACGTCTACAGATATGATAAGGGTGTGTTGTTCCCTGCCCACGGCACTGCACAGGGCATTCAGCCACTTTGAGGGAGATTCCAATCCATAGGGAATGAACATGTTGAGTTGGAAGTGACCTGGAACCCGGGCGTAACCGCGGGGAACGACAGGTGTATACTATTCAGGAAAACGGAGCAAGTCTTCTCAACGGTGACTGATAGAGCTTTTGGTCGAGGATTGTGGGGAATTCAGTGTGCATTGTTTGTACAATATAGCCAAGTGTCAAGTCCTACCTAGAGAATTGTTTGCTCGTAATGTTCTGATATCAGGTGACTTCCATAAATAGGACGACAATGTAACTTTAACATAAGCTGGCTAGCCAGCATCAGTCGGTGCGTATGACAGCAGCTGACGTACGAGCTCGCTGTGGAACATCGAACAAAAGACACACCGTCTGTACAGTCGTTACTGAGCATAAAAAGTCTGGCAGCGGTCTTTTGTTTACGTCCCTGCTGCGCGGGTGACGGAAATCCATGCCACTTGTGTCACAGCTTAATGATGCTGCAGGGCATTCCAAACAAGTAAATGTTTCTTCTCCGAGCGAGCTACATGGTTCCCTGGGCAAATTCCCCCAGTGCGGTGAGTAGGGAACCACCATTATCCATATGGCTTGGAACAAAGCCGAAGCCCTCTGTGCCTGTCTGTTAGGATCCAGTG
>NC_139668.1:17412269-17489769 GCF_951799395.1 Argentina silus | reverse complement strand
CAAAACGTTTGAAATAGGGTTCAACCCTCCCCATCGTTGTTGCACTAATTGTTGCTGCAATAATTAACAACATAAACGAGGGATAATGAGATAACACGTACCCCGTATTTTCGGCTTCGACTGGTCACAGACCTCTCTTTGGTCCCTGAGAGAGAAGTCATGTTGAAGGTGAGGAGAGGGGAGGGGAGTAGGGGAAATAAATCTGTTGTTTTACATCCAAGGAGACCAAATCGATTTCAATTAATTCCACGCCCCTCAGTGGGCTTCTCAATCATGAACCAATATCACGCGGATTCGGTAAGCCTATCCATATGGCAACCACAAAATAAATAACAGTTATTCCACTCCAACAGCCTATTAGTCGCACGAATTAGTTCCTCGGTCTTCTATGATGACTTCTGCAATCTTCAATGAGAATGCACACAGGTCCCTCTGTTTGCGAGTTCCTATTTGTGGGAGCGACGAAGTGCAGCCGGCTGGGCGGCTGGTAGGCAGCGGAGGGAGCTGGGTGCCACTGACGCACTGGCACAGTCGGGACGCTGCGTCCGCAGCGCAATGCCTTGCAGAGGCAGAGGAACAGCCCTGGTATTCCGCTGGCTGTCCGTATGCCTGCTGACTACTGGAGGCTCCGTTCTCATATGAAGCCAGCGGTGTAGACCGGAGAGAGAGACGCACACATCTGGCTGTGGGAGGGTCCTCTCTGCCCCCACCTCAACAGCGGACCAATAGTGTATTAATGCCTGGTTGACTGACAGAGGGCAGACTCAACTTTTAGGGGCGGTTTCCCGGACACAGATTAAGCCTAGTTCTGTACTAAATCACACCTTTAATGGAAATCTTCACTGAAGATAATTAGTCGACAATTAGTCGAGTCCGCTAATTAGGATATGGCTTAATCTAGGTCCGGGACCAAATGGGAGAGGTAGCCTACAACAAGAATTGTTGCCATGCAGGGAGTTCAAGCGACCGCTTCTGTAGCCCTGTGGACAGGGAGTGTCCAAAGCCACGAGGTTTTGCGTAAACCTAAGAATAAATCTATTGTTGTCTTACCATTGCACAAGACAGAATTGTATTACAATTGTGTGTAGGACTTCATAGACGGCACAACAGGAGACTATGACTCTGTTGAGAATTAAAACATAATGTGTTGCTCTGTTGCTGTGTTGCTCTTTCTTGAGGATGGAATTTAGTTTATAGGTACACAGCGCCACCTGCCGTCGCCAATTGGCAAAGAAAGGGTCATGGAGGAAGGGGGGGGACCTACAAATAGATGTTTTGTAATCACTTCAATACACTTCAATAAAATGTAACATAGGCTACATTGATTTCCTTTAATTCTGAATGTATCAACCAAATAATAAATCTGAGGCAATACAATAATTGTACAAGACAATAACTATGACAACTTTCTAACCAAATATCACTGTGTAAAAAACACAGAGTCACCTGATACGAGACTTTGAGAGAACATAACATAAATTTTATTTTCCTTTCTCTCAGAGAGACAACAATAGCAGGCCATTTCTCCAGGGGGACAGGTTTCAGGTGAGCCTCTGGAAGTCTCATTGAGGCTGTGACAGTCCAGGTAAGAGCTCATTCCCACAGAGGAACATAGATGCATTCAGCAACGCCTGGTCAGGCAAACAGAGTTTACTGATCTCAACCTGAGGCTCCTTGCAGAGGGGCAGAATTATGAGCCAGCTGCCATTGATAGATCAGTACAGCTTTTGGCAGTTCAATCCACTTCTCTGCATTGGTGTGTCGGGTTGAAAGCAGTGGGCATGGTCTGCCTGAGCAGGCGTGACTGGGTGTGTCTGTGTGTCTCTGAGGGAATGGGTCCTGGAGGTGGTGAGGCTCCTCTGTGGCTACCTGGGGTCGTCAACGGTCATCATGCTGACAAAGTCCTTGTAGAAGATGATGTTCTTGTCCGGATCCAGCGCTGCAGACAGCATCTCCTCCATTTCCTCCTGTGTGAAGGGCTCGCCTGGAGAACAGGCAGCAACATTTTTACCAGGGCCTAGAAATTCGGTGTGAACTTATTAACTCAAACACTCCAATGGATCGTCAAAAATGGCATTGCTAGTATGAGGTGTATGATTTATTTATTTGGCCCCAGGAAGCTATTATTGCCGTCTGTTTGAACAATCTTTCAACCACTAGTAGGCATAAGAACTGTAATATCACCTTGTCACACACCACACAGTCACATGAATAATACGCTTGTTATTTGCAGTGTGACAAAATGTGAAAAATGTGTGATTTCACAGCATGGATTATTCAGTTTTCTTGTGCGAAGAGGACCCTCCACTTTTACCTTCTTGTGTCATATACTTTGTGAGCTCCTCTGGTTCCAGGTGTCCTTTTTTCTGCTGATCTAAAACCTGCAAAGACATAGATTTTTGCCTCGGGCCATAAGTATGAACCGAAAGCAGCAAGCTATCGACCACCTCAGTGGGTGTTACATTGGAGTCACACATATGGCCCTCCCTCCTAAAGTGTCCTGAGGGGCACAATGATGGCCCTCTGTAGTCATAACATTAACATGAGCCCAGAAATGAAGCCTTTTAGAGCAGGTCACAAAGCTCATCAAACCTCAAAGGCCTGAAGCAGCAGGTCCTCAGGGATGGGACGGAACCTGCACACAGAACACACACATCTTAACAGAGAACACACACTTTTAACATACATCGAACACACACACACACACACACACACACACAAGGTCCTAAGGAAATTATGTCATTTTAGGTTTAAAAAAAATAATAAATCTTGCTATTGCACTCACTTTAAGAGTGCAATGCCAGGACAGACATCAGCTAGTAGTAACACAACTCTGAGTGGCACCTAGACCCAGCTGTCAGACTGAAAGAGAGAAATGACTCCCTCTGTGCATGTTAGAGATAACAGTCCCTTGCCATAATGTGGTACTGTACTACAGGATAGCGCTTAGGTCCATGTTGTGCTGTGCATGCATTGTGGTTGGCTAAGAGCTGCTGCTGTTCCCCCAGGAGTATTGTACTGGCTGGGCTGGTTTACAGTACCTATGGGATCGGCCTACTCTACTGTAGTTAAGTGGTTCCTGAAAAACCTACTATCCAGTTGTGGGGATTCTTAGAGACTACAAAAACCACCAGTCAAGTACAGGCAGAGTCTTACCTCTGTGTTACTGCCTGGCTGTGCTTTGGTTCATTATTTCATTATTTTGCTGTGGGCATTAATGTGTTGTCTGATAAACCATGTCATGAGATTTCACCTCTCCTCAGCACCTCTCCACGTAGAGCTTGAACAGTCAGGATTTTCTGATATTAAAATAAGAACTAAAACTGAACCAAATTGAATAAGTCCATACAGTAGTTTGTATTATATGGGGTAATTCTCCATCTAAAGTGAATGCATAATCCAACCAATACTACTCTGTCATTTGTTTCACTGTAATAATAATAATAATAATAATCATAATCATAATCTGTAATCTGCATTAAACCAGCAGCAGATACTGTAAACAAATACGTGAACTGCACTGTCGAACACTGCGCAGTGTTGAAAGAACATTTGATATACATTTTCAAACCATCAAATACAATCACACCAGTCAACTTTCCTTCAAACTTACTTGCGCTCCATCAGCACCTTGGTCATGGTGGGGAGGAACTTCTCAAAGCGGATGTAACCCGTCGGCTCCTCCTCCTCTATCTGAGGGAAAGTTTGTAGACAAATTAACTTTAGTTATCAAAGATAAGTTAGCACCTCCGCGAGCAGATCGGAGAGAGCACGGAGGCCGAGGACGGAGACGGAGACGGAGACGGAGACGGGGGCGAAGGGGACGCTTTCGGCGACTCTGCTCCGGGTGAACGCGTCAATATCGACTTACACCTCTAGTATACATGGGAGTAAATTTGACAACACTGGACTAGAGAAAGTAACACACCGCTCAGTCTCCATGTCCTTCAGCAAAAGCTCAGGAATTTGAGTCACCTGTTACAAAAGGACCCCAACACGAAGGATTTTGCAGCAGTTTAATGAGGCAATGTAGAACGTACCTCTGCTATGATGTCATGCAGCTCCCCCTCAGTAGGAAAGCAGCCCAGGGAGCGGATGATGGTGCCGATCTCCCTTTGACAGAACCAAAGCACAATGAGAGCAAGAGCAGCGGGCAGAGGCGCCCTTAATGTAGGCCAGCCCTAAGATGGTTCAGTGTAGGTTTGGGGGAGGGTAAGATGCCTGTGGCCAATTTCTCTCCAAGGCACAATATAATTGCTCCTCTGATGTATTACTACTATACTAGGCTGGTGTGATCTATGCACATGGCATCAGTGCGCTAAATCGATTTGACTTGTTTAATGTTTTATAATTTAGCTATGTCACTAAACTCATATCTCTAAAAACCTATGGTGTGTATCAGAAGTACATGGTGCCTTGTGCTCTCACCTGACGTCCACTGTCTTGTTGAACTCGTGGTCAAACACATCAAAAGCATCACTGATCTTCTTGTGGACTTCAGACACAATGGACTCTACCCAGCAAACACAGACAGGAGTGTCAGTGGAGCAAGTGAAGTTATCTTATTCAGGGATAGCCAACCAACTACCCCTTCCATCCCCTGCACTGACAGAGTTTATTCAAGCTGTTGATTAGTTGATCTTTGCTTTTTGTGTTTCGACTTCCATGGCTGTATGCTTTTATCTTCTTTGGTTTGTTTCTCTTTGTTTAAATGTATTATTCTACCTGTAACACGAATTGTGTTGCATTTGCATACAATTAAAGTTCGGGGGCGCTTAGTGGCTTAGCTTTAGACAGAAGAATCCTACCAACAATTTACAGATCTTTACAATTTTTTTTTTTTTACAAAAGTAAACCAGAGGCTTTGGAAAACACATTAATTAGGCTATTTCAAGACCTTTAAATACCTGGACTCATCTTTTAAGAAAATGTCTGTATTGTAGGAGACTGGCTTGTTATAAACTTCCTACCCAGAATTTCAACAGAGTTTCTAATCTAAATCCCCATGTGTTCACCTGCTAAAATAAACATCTGAGGGGACATTGGAAACCCTTGGTGTACACCTCTTAAAATTCAAGCAAGGCTGAAGTCGAGTTAAGGGCAAAACAACCAATTGTAAAACATTTTAATTACTACCCAAAGTCAAGAAGTACTTCAGTGTTCTGGACAAAGTATGCTCCGATGTATCAAAGGCCTTAAAATAAAATAAAACTATCGTGTCAAGCCTGTTCAAATCTTTTTTGGGACACTTACCTGCACTTTCCTTGTCTTCCGCCATGTTTATTATTTACCGTTGCTTGGTGACCGTAGCCAGCGTTTGATTGGCAGACGATAGGAAGTAGTTTTGCCGAGGTAACTGCCGCATTTTATTCCTGACCTGCACACAAACATTTGATTGCATTTACTTGAAGAGCTTAGTTTCGTTATTGCTATGTATTTAAGCCACGAATAAAACCATACATATGTTTTATAGATAAAACTGACAGACGAGAGCCTACTCAACACATTGATAATACTACTCAACCTATTGATAGGCAAAGTCGTGTCTTCTCTACCCCAGCGAGTTTTGTAGCATCATTACGGTAGGGGTATATATATCCAACTACTGGCACGCTAAGGGCGCAGATGTCTGTTTGTGGGACGTGCATTGAGGGTGCGGGCTTGGCGCAGTAGCAATTTTAGGGACTGCTAGTATAACCAAATCGCGTCGGCCATCGGAGCAGCTTTTGTCTTCGTGTTTTTAATAGAGAAGCACTATCATCAGGTTTTTTTTATATATATAATTGTATCGATATTTATTTAATAATATAACAGATAACACAATGAGCTCTATCAACGTGAAGAAGTTAAAGGTAAACGAGCTGAAGGACGAGCTGAAAAAGCGGCAGCTGTCCGACAAGGGTCTGAAGGCCGAATTGATGGACCGGCTGCAGGCCGCGCTTGATGAAGAGGCTCAAGCCGGCGCTTTCCCTGATCCCGAGGCCGATGAGAATGGCGCCGAGGGCGGCCACGACGAAGGGGCTGCCGGCCTGAATGACATGGGTGAGGAAGACCTGGATGACGAGCAGGTCGGAGAGAGCATGGAGGCCGAGGAGGAGGATGGAGACGGGGGCGAAGGGGACGCTTTCGGCGACTCTGCTCCGGGTGAATGCGCCAATATCGACGATGATATGGGGGAGGAGGAGGAGGAGGATGCGGGTGTAGAAATGGATAAATCCGACGAGGACGAGGATGCTCTACTGAAGGAGGATGATGATGAGGAGATGGATAAATTTGACGACGATGATGCTGCACTTGGATCTCTCCCCGGAGAGGGTAAAGTCAGCTATTCATTTTGACGCCTGGTCGGTGGTTGTAGCTAGATCATAGCCAGAGTATCTTCGCGATTCGATGACAGTTCATCAAAGATAGGTCAAACGATTACCCTGTGTTAGGTGGATTTAATAGGTTGGAGTTCTTCGAGATTTGATTAATGTTTATGCTTATGGATGATCGGTCGAGTTTCCTCTCCCAAGATTACATGATTGATGGGTGGCTGATTTTGTGTGCATGGCGCCGGGGCTTGCACTTCTTGAATTGCCAGACAAAGATGCACATGCCGGGTGCAGATATCGGGATGGTTGTTGGTTGGTTAGCAACATTAGCTGCAGTGAGGTGTATGAAATGGTGACCCCCAGTGGCGAGAGAGAACGTTGCATACCGACTATTGTTTCAGTTCAGTTGTCAGCTAGTCAAAACAATTTACTTAGTATGTATCACTTTCATTGAATGCTATTTGAGAGGGGAAATTGTCTGGTCTGCTACGCTAGTTCTAAATCTAGGTTATTTTTGCTCAGTTATGAATGAATGGTCTAGCCAGCCAGGCAGTGCTTATATTGTGGCTGTTTTTTTTTTTTTGCATCGCTGCTGCAGCTGTCTCATTGTCCTAAGGATTCTGTAAACTTTAAAGGAAAAGGGTATCGTGAACTCTTGAACTCAACTGTAACTACTAGCAAACCATTATCTGCCCAAATTGGTTATTGTTGAATAACTGGGTTTTTGTGGATTGACTTAAAAGCATGCCAAATACAATGCAGAATTGTAAAACACAGGTTTCTTTTTCTTTCTTTTTTTTTTTTTTAAGAAGGCATAATTGTAGCCAGCTCGACCTTGAAAATGTGTGTTACTTGCTCAATCTAAAAGATAGGGGAGTTCTCACTTTTTGGCTAGCTATGTAGCCAACTGGTGTGGTCCGTATGGGTGGCTGTAGTACATTAGACAAGTATTGCTCATGGATCCTTGCCACTCATTGGTCCACTCTTACATTCTGTTCAGATTTAGCCTTAATCTCTCTAGCCCATGCATTGTAACTCATGCAGATACCTGACACACTAAAACACCTCGTCAGGACAGAGCTGTGTGGACCACCATGTCACAACAGGGTCCAACACTGGGGGTGTTGGTTGCGGGAGGGGGGGGGGGGAGTGGGGTGGGGGACGCACCTCAACGCCAACTTTGTTATTGTTTTATTTCCAAAGGGGATGCGGACAAAGACAAGAATGCTGAACAGAAGAATAAGAAAGGTGTTAAGAGACGCCGGGAGGAACATGGAAGGGGCTACTTTGAATTTATTGAAGAAAGCAAATACAGCCGGTAAGGATGGTGCAGACGGGCCCTCGGTTAGCTCCGGGTCGCCCCTGCACGGCTCAGAGGTTTCTACCTTAAACTGGATTGGCCTGTTAAGAGCCAGTGCAGACCTCAGCGTCCTCTTGTTCCCCTGTCCAGTGCAAAGAAACACACATTTTTACCCTTTATGTCCCTCTACATGGCCCCTAAATATATATATCGCTACAACTGCAGACCCGTGTGGAGGGCAGATCCTAACACGACTACTGAACACACATGCATGCAATGCCTAGAATAATGGCTGTTGGTCTCATGGCTGGTTAGTGGCAGGGAGGGTTATGCTAACGCCTTGGGACAAGCTTTATTGAATAGGCTGGTTTGGGACGCTCTGAGGGTGAACCACGCGCTGCATGACAAAGGAGGGGAGCAGCTGTGTCTGTGGACAACAGTGGGCTGGGGGGGGGGTCGGGTGGGGGGGGGGGGTCGTCTTCAAATAAGTGCTCCAATTAAGCGTCTGTCCAGTTTGTGGTATCACGCTGGATCAATTTTCCATGCTTTCTCTTCTTTCTCTGCCCACTAGGCTGGCAGAAACGTCATCACAGTTTACTTGTGTCTGCGTGTGTTTGGCTCTGATATTGATTGTGCTCTTTTCCTTACAGGCTTTAACAATATAAATTGTGTTACTAACTCCCTCACCGGAAATCGGATACATTTGTCTACAGTATTCTACAGATTAAGGCAATTAGGCTGGCCTTTTTTTATGTCTGTATAGTATTTTACTTACGCCCACATTTAACCTTAGTCTGCCGAACAGATGTTTTGTCAACACATAAAGTCTACTACAGTACCAAAGTGTCTATTAATATTAGGTTTGGACAACATTAAAAAATCGGACTATTTGTGGCACACCCTGCCATTTTAATTGCATACCAATCCTGCAGCAAGTACAAGGCCTACTCATCTAGAACTCCCTTAGATCTCCTCTGTCTGGGCTGGTCACACACAGCCTATAAACCCAGCACCAGTACCATCAACAGAGCTGTTAAAACACCTCAGGCATCTACAACAGAGCACAATAATAATAATAATAATAATAATAATATAATATATGTCATTTAGCTGACGCTTTCATCCAAAGCGACTTACATTGCAGTGAGTGCATACATTTCAGTATATATGGTCCCAGCGGGAATCAAACCCACAACCTAAGCGATGTTAGCGCCATGCTCTACCAACTGAGTCACAGAGGACCACAATGTTGCACAATGTTGAGCCGTGTGCAGATGGAAATGTGTTGTGTTTATAGTACACAACTTTTGTTCTATGAACAGTGCTGAAACTGCAATGTTTCCCCTGAACACCGCCGGCCTGAACACTGCCTATAGGTTTGGTTTTGGTCCATTATCGTCAAGACCAATTCTTAACTACTGGTACCTGCCAGTTCTGTGATCTTGAAACACAGTGTATTAATTATTTTAAAAATCCTTTGGTCCAGTGTCCTCCCCTGCCTGAACCCTTGCTCTCTTACAGGGCTAAATCCCCCCAGCCCCCGCTCGAAGAGGAGGACGAAGAGTTTGATGACACCACTGTCTGTCTGGACACCTGTGAGTAGATCCACCCTGCTTGTCTGAGACCAGTCTGCCTTTATTCCCTCTGCCATCTTGAACCACCGTGAAATTATATAAACCTAGGTATGTGTCCATGTGATGGAGGTTAAGCTTGGGCAACGTGTGTGTGTGTGTGTGTGTGTGTGTGTGTGTGTGTGTGTGTGTGTAGACAACAGCGACCTGCACTTCAAGGTGTCCAGGGACCGTTACAGTGCCTCGTCTCTCACCATGGAGAGCTTTGCCTACCTGTGGGCAGGAGGGAGGGCCTCCTACGGGGTGGCTCAGGGCAAGGCCTGTTTCGAGATGAAGGTGAGGAGACCCTCCACACCCCGCCCCCACCCCTGATTAACACACACACACACACATCCATCTCCTCACATACACCCTAAGTACATCAACCACCCCCTGCCCTATCCCTCACCGTGTATACCATAGACACACACACACACACGCCTCACTCCCTGTGTTCTCCTCAGATCATAGAGAAGATCCCTGTGAAGCACATCTCCAGTAAGGGCATCGACATCCATGAGGTTCTGGTCGGCTGGTCCTTGGCCAACGGAACGCTGCTGCTGGGTAAGTAGAGCACGGTTGTCATGGCTATAAAGAGTTTTACTGATGGTGACAGCTAGTCTAAAATGGCTTCAACTCCTTTAAAGGGATCACACACTTCTACTAGACTGATATATATATATATATAAAATAGGGATTCGTGTGCAGACCATTGTTGGTGATCTAAATGTGTAAAGAGGAAAAGCTGTTGCGTGGGTTTGAGAGGCCTTGTGTGATTGGTTGGGATGGTTTGGTCTCCTCAGGGGAGGAGGAACACTCGTATGCCTTCTCTGCCAAGTGCAAAAAAACAACCAACTGTGTCACCGAGGACTACGGCGAGTCCTTCGACGAAAACGACGTTGTTGGATGCTTGATAGTAAGATACTACTGTCATCAAGTCCTGCTACCAGTACCATGAAAGGGTCATGATGATGATGATGTTATTTGTAGTGTGAGAATGCTTCTTGTTTTATAATATGCTGTTCATCATCCATTCTCCTCTGACCTCCAGAACTTTGAGGGTGCCGAGGTGGAGCTCTCGTTCAGTAAGAACGGTCAGGATCTGGGCGTGGCGTTCAGGGTCAGCAAGGACTCCCTGGAGGGACGGCCCCTCTTCCCTCACGTCCTCTGTCATAACTGCGCCGTCGAGTTCAACTTTGGCCAGCGGGAGGCGCCGCTGTTTCCCCCGCCGGCAGATTACAGCTTCCTCCAGCAGGTCCCTGTTAGTGAGCGAGTCAGGGGACCCAAGGGCCCAGAAACCAAGGACGACTGTGAGGTGTGTAGTGTGTAGTGTGTGTGCGGGTGTGTATGAATTGGTGTGAGACTTTGTGTGGGGAGAGGGAGCTACAGTCTAGTATTCTGTGGTGACATTGTCACTCAGGTGTGACTAGAGAGCTCACGTTGGCCGTGTTCACCCAGGTGATCGTGATGGTGGGACTCCCCGGTGCTGGGAAGACGGCCTGGGTCACCAAGCACACCCTGGAGCATCCTGGGAAATACAACATCCTGGGCACCAACACCATCCTGGAGAAAATGATGGTGAGTGGAGATTTACCAGAGGGATTCGTAGTAGGGGCGGGGGGGGATGGGGAGGGGGCTGTGTGAAATGGAGCATAATATCAAGGTCACGATCCATATTCTGCACTGTGTGTTGTAGAACCCGCTACAGTATATACACTATGAGACATCAGCTTGCATCCATCTCAAGTGATGGAGAAAGACTAACACCATCTAACACCATCTCATTAGACATGCAGGCTAATGGACCATTGAAGAGGGTGTTTGGTCAATTGTCGTTGAGTTTTATGTCTTTTTAAACCGCTGGTGATGAAGACCTTTTCCTTCCGGCTTCTCCCCAGATCGCCAGCCTGAAGCGCCAGACGAAGGACGTCACAAAGCTCACCGCCATATCCCAGCGCGCACCACTCTTCCTGGGGAAGTTCATCGAGATCGCCGCACGCAAAAAACGCAACTACATTCTTGACCAGGTAACCACACCGTGTATATATATCACTTATTAACTATGATGTTTACCATACATTTTAAAACACACGTAGTCTTGGGTTTTTTGTTGGTAGCATTATATTGGCAGCACTGTTTGAAGTGCGGACAGAACCGATATTGATTTTGTAACATTACAATATATAATTTTATCATATATACAGTACCAATCAAAAGTTTGGACACACCTTCTCATTCAATGGTCTTTATTTTTTATTATTTTCTACATTGTAGGTTAATATTGAAGACATCAAAACTATGAAGGAACACACATGGAATTATGTAGTAAACAAAAAAGTGTTAAACAAACCAGAATGTGTTTTATATTTTAGATTCTTCAAAGTAGCCACCTTCTGCTTTGATGACAGCTTTGCACACTCTTGGCAAGGTGTGTCCAAACCTTTGACTGGTACTGTAATTGCAACCCTGGTGCCTCCTCCTCCCCCCTCCACAGACCAACGTCTCAGCCCCGGCCCAGCGCAGGAAAATGTGTCTGTTCGCTGGGTTCCAGCGCAAGGCCGTGGTGGTGTGTCCCACAGACGACGACTACAAACAGAGGACGCAGAAGAAGGCAGAGACGGACGGCAAAGACGTCCCTGAGCACGCCGTACTCAAGATGAAAGGTGAGCTACCCGCACCTGGAACACCTGAGAGAGGATCAGGAGACCTGCGCCCTCACCTCGGGAGGCTCAGAGGTGTCGTGTTTCACCAACGTCCCTGATGGAATACTTTGAATATGCGTTGTTCATTTGAATAATGAATAATGAATAATGTGCTATGGATAGATAGTGTTGGATTACTTCTACTAACTACTTCTGTTATCCACATTGGGGGGTTTTTAAACTAGGTTTATGTCTTCAGGGTTTATATCATTGTTGTTATTTTGTTCTCTTTTTTTCCCCATGCATTCTTTTGTAGATTTATTTCCATGAAATATTGTGTGATTTTGTCTGTCAGTATGTTTCTTTTATCCCCATGTACCTTGTTCTGACAGGGCTCTTCTGTAAAAGAGACTCCGGTCTCAGTAAGATCTCCTTTGTATAAATAAAGGATAAATACAAAAAAAAACATCAATGGAGGAAGGAGATGGAGTGACAATGTGATGACAGCCAACTCTCTGTCTGTCTTTTTGCGGTTGCCGTCTCTCCTGTCACCCGCAGGGATCTTCACTCTGCCCGAGCCTGGCGACTGCTTCAGTGAGGTGACCTATGTGGAGCTGCAGAAGGAGCCGGCCACGACTCTGCTGGAGCAGTACAAGGAGGAGAGTCGCTCTGCGCTTCCCCCAGAGAAGAAGCCCAACCAGGGGGGAGCACCGCCCAAGAGAGGGGGCAACCACCGGGGCCGGGGGGGCAAGAACCAGTTCCAGAGAGGAGGAGGAGGGGGCCAGGGCCAGGGCCAAGGCCAGAGGGGGGGCCGTGGTGGCTTCCAGATCCGGGGCAACTTCAGAGGAGGTGAGGGGTGTGGGCGGGAGGAAGTGGCGGGGGTGGGGGGGGCGTGTGTGTGTGTGTGTGTGTGTGTGTGTGTGTGTGTGTGTGTGTGTGTGTGTGTGTGTGTGTGTGTGTGTGTGTGTGTGTGTGTGTGTGTGTGTGTGTGTGTGTGTGTGAGGCAAGTGTGTTTTTTCACTGTAGTCTTTTTCTAGAATGTAATGTTGTGTTTGTTTGTTTGTTCATTTGTTTACTTGTTTGTTTTATGTCCCCCCCCAGGTCCAGGCCCCCGTGGTGGGTTCAGTCGCCCTCCCAGGGGCTTCCTCCCCCCTCCCGCGTTCCGGGGAGGATTCTCCAACCGAGGCAACTTCAACAGGGGGGGTGGCGGAGGCATGCCCAACCGAGGGGGAGCGCCCAGGGGGGGGCCAGGCAGGGGCAACATGGGGAACATGGTCAACATGGGAGGTAACCGGGGGGGCAACATGCACCGAGGCAACATGAACCGGGGGGGAGGAGGAGGAGGAGGAGGAGGAGCCAACAGAGGCAACTTCACACAGGTGGGTCACTAGTGGCCATCAGTGGTGTAGTCTTAGCAGTGAGGCCCGAGAATAACGTATCAGCTTGGCAGAGTTGTGCTATTGTTTCTACATGGAGCGTCTTACAAAAAAACAAAACTTCCAGTTTCGAAGAGTGGTGCTTTTAATACACCAGTTCAAGACGACTGTGTTGCAGTCCCAGGTGTCTGATGGCTGTTGTGTTTTTGGCAGAAGTTCAGAGGCAGGGGAGGCAACAACCGCGGCTTCAAGAACGGTGGCGGCGGCGGCAGCAACTTTGGAATGAACAAGGCCCAGGCCTTCAACCAGAGCTGGCAGCAAGGGGTAGGAACACCACATACGAGGAGCACAGAGAGAAGGGAGGGCTATGAGAGTCTGTATACCACTGGTGTAAACATGCCTGGCCACAGAGGCAGTTAGTTCTGCCATGAGTGTAGAGAAATGTTCATTATTATTATTATAAAAATAAAATGTATTATTTCTATGGTGTCACACCCTCTGTATCCATTCATCACAGTACAGTTTGAACAGGGATTGAATTATTATTATTATTATTATGCGGTCACCTGAAAGGGCTGGGTAGGGAAAGGTATTATTGTTATTATGGTAGGGACTGACCTTTAACCTTTTAACACTTGCCCTCTCTCTGCTCCATCTTTAGTTCTGGAACCAGAAGCCATGGAGCCAGCAGTACCACCCAGGATATTACTGAGCATGTGCAGTAGAAAGACTTACTCCAACCCAACCCAGCCTCCCGTGCATCCACGTCAACGTCCAGTCTACTCTGCATTTTCCTCTCCTCCGTTTCCCCCCTTTCTTTTCCTCCTCTGTCCTAGTTTGAAGAAGAAAGAACATTTCACTACTGAGATGAGACTGCAGGTTCTTGGACAAAGACGAGAAACTTTTGACGCGCTCCCTTTCAGCATTTTTATAATTGTTTGTTTATTGCTCTCATGTTTCAAGCTCTGAAGCGTTTAGAAACGTCTGCGTTCATTCAGGGTGTGATGTTTTTATTTTTTTTGGTTCTTTTTTTAAACTTTCAGGGTTCTGCGTTTTTAATCTGTAAAGATGTACTTTTTACGACAACAATCAAGAGAGCGATACATTTTGTTTTCTTTTGGATGTTTTCGCTTCATGTCCGTTCTTTTGTTTTAGAGTCAGGAGAGACTAGCGCTCCCTTTAGAGGCATGTGGCAGCGGTGAGGTATTGTAATTTTAGTCCTGCTGCAATTACATTTGTTTCTAGTAAGTGAAGCAAACGCTGTAAACATGAAATGCTTCACATTGTTTTGTAGATATAAAGTATTAAGGTAATTTAATTAAGTCGCGTATCGCTTGGGCCTACAATAAGAGCATTCACTACACTCTGTTGTGCAGGAGGCTTGGCATTCCATATTCCTGAATATCAAAGGAGTTAGAAATACCTTTTCATGTGAGAAGCAACCTCTCAAATCTAGAGCAGCTAGTGCAGGCACTGAGTAAGAACGGCTTGTGTCTTTTATTCAGTTTCTACCTACATGATAGTCAAACACACCATAGCACTTGTACTGTTAGGCACTCCTTCAGCAGACAGATGGTCAACTCCATGGTGTCTGTTCTCTTGTGAACAACACTGTCACCCCCACTGTAAACGTAAACAGTCAGACAGGGAGTCTGGCGTTACAAGGTCTTGTAAGGCCAGTACAAACAGTGACATAGTCAAGCAATTGGAAATTGTGTTATCTTATTGTTTCTTTAAAAGGGAAACGCCATGCCACCAACTACTTGTGAACATCACCAGGTACTCTTGTTCATTTGACCTATGCTTTCAAAAGTGTTCACTTCCATGGTAATATGATGTAGTGATTTAATGCCCTGTGTATAAATTAAAAACATTTCAAGGTTTAGGGTTTTTGTTTGTTTGTTTATGGAATCGTTATAATAGGGGGAAATATTGGGTGTGTTCAGGAGTCTCTTTTGTTTGTTTTGTTTTGATAGCTATCAACGTAGTACATAGTTTTCATTGAACATTTGGAATCATGTTGACTTGCATCAGTGCTTTTTGTGAAGGCAAAGACCATTTTGTACAGCGGTTTTCACACAACCACTTTCACCTCCGGATGAGATTTTCAATTGACTCTAATCTGCTAAATACCAAGGTTGAAAATGCTTGTCCCGGAGTGAAATGTTTGAATGTGGAAAAACTCCTTGTATTTACTGTTGGCACTTAAAACCTCCAAATTGTTTTGAAAGAAGTATAAGAACGAACCACAACGAACTTAACTGTTGTTTTATTGTATTTATTGAATATAATTCTAAAATGTAATGTCTAGTGAGACTAGCGCAGCGGAAGGCCCTTCTCTCTCACACTGGAGATCCCCGGAACATAATATCAGCTAGAACAGCCGCTAGTCAAGTTGTTACGACAACAAGCGTCTGAAGAACAACAGTACTACCCTGTTTTGACTGTTTGCGTTCCTGTTACCCTCATGACGTGTTTTTAAAAGTGTAAAACAAGCTCATGTAAATGTTACTGTCCACATTTAAGCTATCATGTAGCTTAAATGTGTGTAGCTAGTAGGTTGTGTTGAAAGCACTTACTCTCACCTCGCTACGTTTTACGGGTTTATTTGTTACGTTAGTTACATGTATAGAAGAGCATGGTGGAGTCATTAGCTGTGGACTAGTACCTGTACTAGGTCTACTACCCTGACAACCAACCTGGTCTGTGGGCACTGTATCCATCATCATGTTATTTTATTTCTGCTTCTATTGAATCAAAGTGCACTAGTTGTTGTTTTTTTTCTCTCCTTGAGTAATATTAGAATAGAAAATGTTGTATTGAAGAGTATTTCTGAACATCTCAGTTCCCAAATGTTTCTGTGTTCAATGTGGAGGGGAGGAGCTGGAATGGCGGTGGTCGCCATGTTCACAAACAGGATTGATGCAAGGGCAACAACTCCCTTTTTTATGGTTTGAATTGTAAGATGATTTAAGATGATCAAGCAATGTTATTGCAGGAGCTAGATGACAGTTCTTTGTAGACATTAATTAAGGAGTAATTTTTTTGTACAAACTATTTAAAATAGACTTGACTAATGATGGCATGCTCTGTAGAACTGCAGGTGAATTGAAGTGAGGCTTGCTTGTCTAAGTGTTTGTGAATGTACACTTTTAAAAGTATTTGGTCAGGTGACACGTGCAGTGCTGAGAAGATGTTTAACATTTTGTAAGATAGACTAAAAAAAAACCTTGTTTTGTTTGTTTCTTTTTTATACCTTGCTATGTTTTGTATTTTGCTATGAGAAAAACATATTAAAATAAGAGAAAAAAAAAAAGGCTGACCAAATACTTAATTTATTCCGTTTCTTTCTCACATTCTGTGGGGGGAAAGAGATGGTGATGTCCTTTTTGATGAAGTATGAATAAAACAGCTGAAATTAGATGTGCTCTGACTTTCTGTGTGTGTGTGTGTGTGTGTGTGTGAACAACTCACAATCAACAAGTCAACAACACAATATAATATAGTAATAAATAAAAAAAAAGTGACAGTATTCACACAATCCTATTCACACTGGTTTGCCAGATCAGATGTTAGTACCAGTATCGGTATGTGTCCACTCTCACCCATAGACTGACCAGCTCAAACAACATGAATGCCCGCCATTAAGGGTCGACTGAAGCCATGATGAAACTGCGACTCTCTGCTCAGCATTGTGAATGAATAACAATAAAGGTAGCACTGTTTATTTGCGGGATGGGTCATTTTTATGTGGGCACACAAACACATACCATCTGTCCAGGCATACGGTGGTCACATACCTCAGTGGGTCATCCACATACAGTAATAAACCTATTGCTTTAGGGTGTTATGTATTGAGTCACCGCAAGAGGGAGATATAAGTCGATACCAGCCAGCTCATCTGATACAACTCCAGCAGCTAGCTATATTATTAGATTGCTAATTCGAGATAATTTCCACCTGTATCTTTGGAGCAATTACACGAAATATGCTTGAATTTGCTTTTGAAGTGTTTCCTCCCCGCGAAAGTAAGGGGATTGCTGCTGAAGCTACTTCCGCCTTGCTGTCACGGTAGATGCCAAATCGGATCCTTGGGACGACCCTACCCTAAACGTTTTACATTTCAACTGCATGGGGTGACGTCAGAGCATGGCCGTCCCAAGCATCCCATTTAGCATTTATTGCCATGTCACACCCCCCACACTGCAGCTTTGTGGCGAGTAGCACATCCGCCCCCTGGGGACACACATCCAGTTTTTAAACTAGCCACAGAGCCAGACGCTTGTAGCTGCTGGAGGAGAGCTGGTTGACTCGGTCAGTCCGCAGCAGACCCTGGTCATGGAGCGAGGAAGCGGGTTTTCATTTATGAAGTATGGGACTGCTGTGTCCTTCGTCGTGGTTCTGCTAGCTTACTGGTTCAGACCACCTCAGGATCCAGGTCTGGATCATCGGCTCGACACAGTCCTCACCTCTTTGCTCCGAGCTGAAAGCAAAGTTGGGATGAATAACGCCAGACCCAGGGTTGCCATAGGTAAGCCTCAAATTCTGCATATTATAATATTGGATAGCTTAGCTAGCTAGCTAGCGACATCACCAGCAAGCCTAAAGCTAATATCAACGTCTTGCTTATTAAATCCAACCACACTGGAGATTTTTATTAACCTAAGTAAGGTCAAATTAGGTCGTTTCCAACCTCTCTCTCTGCCTTTGCTTAGTTTGACGGACTGGAATATTGGCTGTATGCCTAACAAACTCATCAGCCAAGTTGAGAAATTTCCAGAAGCATCACTAGCGAGTCCACTGTCTAGTCTCGCGTAGCCATACCTCAAAATCCCGTTGTTCTCACGGCTCCTTTGAATGCCTGACCCGACCCGAGGTTACAATAACAATGTGTTCGGGTAATGGTCGTTCCAGACCATTGCATTGTTTCTCAATGTTGTTGATAAGGTATCGACTACCAGAGCTACTACTCTTGTAAGCGTCTGTCCAGTGTTGTCATGTGTTTGTATTGTAGATTGCCATTGATTAATTACTACGAAAACTGGCTTTGTCTTTGGACTCCTGGAACCACAAGCATGTGATGTCTTCAACCTCCAGTTTCAGGCAACACTCCTTTGGTACACACACACACACACACACACACACACACACACACACTGTGGTATTTGGAGACAGTTAAAGGCATCCAGTCATTGTAACAGTTTTTTCTACATTCTGTCCACTCTGCACCAGTGTTTTTTGGATCCTATGACTATGCACTGTAGACATGTGGCAGGGTAAAGGTTGTAAAGATATGGAGCAGAGTACTGGCTGTGTCCCTGGGTCCAAAGGATAATGGAAGCCTGGAGATTAGAGAGACAAGATGAAGTTAAGATCTGAACATTTGTTCTCAAATTGGCCCACTGGTCTCACCGGTTGGTGATAAACAGACATCATATCTCTGTTGTGTCAACGTGTTCTTAGAACTGCTTACTGCAACCTCTTCGACCACTCCTCGTGACATGGTGTCCAACAGTCAAGGAGATATTGTCAGTAATTGGGCTGAGATAAAAGTCGTAATCTTGAATCTGCCTCATGGAGTTGGTGATAGGCCTGTTCTTACTGTTTGCGACTTTGGTGACATTTTGACATCCTTAAAACAATAATTATCAATTGTCTTACAATGTTGATTTAGTTTTAAAATGCATTTTCACCAATGTATCAACACACTATACACCATCAAACCAAACACATTTAACAAAACACAAGTAAAACCATATGGGTACACAATATTGAGGTGAGTCAAAGCTGAAAGTGGTAACTGTCGCTAACCCCCAGGCAGGCTATTCCACAGAACCGGCGCTCGGTAAGAAAAAGCCCTGCTTCCAGCTGTTTTCTGTGGCCTTTAGGTACGACTGCTTTGCAGCTCAAGTGCCTCTCTGTCTGCCGGGCCCCACAGCCCATCATGACTGAGCGTGTCGCATCTTTCACCACGCTGTCTGCGTCTCGGCGGCAGACGGCCCACCGCTGATGAAGGGGACGGTGGTTGAACACGAGTAGTGTTAGCTTAAGGCCACTCCTTTCTCTGGGCCTTGATCTACTTTCAATGGCTGCCACGGCACCAAATTCTTATGTTGACCTATGACTTTTCCCCGACCCTTCAGCAGTGTAGCAGTGTTTGGGGTTGTGTTGGGATTGTGTGTTTTTGATAATTCTCCCGCCCTCCATTTCTCTCCAGGTTTTGGTGGATGTGTGGACATTATTGTGGACGGGGTGACGTTGCTGAAGAAGATCGGCCTGCCGCCCACAGACCAGTCCTTGCACCATGACTTCATAGAGAACGCAGATCAGCTGGCTCAGAGCTTTGCCTACTTCTTCGCCCCAGGAGCTGCTGCAGAGTGAGTGAGCTGAACCGTGTGTGTGTCTGGTGTGTCTGTCTGTCTGTGTCTGGACTCTCACCCCATGTGTCTCTTTGGAACCTCCTAAGGGACCCCTTGTGTATTACTTCTATAATGTGAGATGTTTGAGTGCTGTCTTGTGGCTACAGGAGACATGGAGTTGAAGCAGCAGTCATAGCTTCATCAACGCCAGTTTCAGTTTGTTTGTGTTCCAAAGAGAGCAGGGGGGATACAGTATCTCTAGTGGTGGAGCTCCAGTTTGTTAGTGGACACAAACACTGTCTCTCACACACACACAGACACACACACACACTCAGAATGAAGGGCTGAATGAGCTGCCGCCCCATGGAGCCCACAGGTTGCCCTATGCAGAGTCACTGCCTGGCTTCGAGAGGATTTACACAGAGAGTTTATATAAGTCCTTATAATTTAACACTCCGTCTCCTGATTTTCTCTTGCTTTGACTCTAGCTAGCATCCATGTCTGTGACTGTTGTGTTCTTGCAAGCAAGCTTAACTCCCTGCTCAGCTTAAGACACTGTGTTCATAGGAGGATAGGATCCCCCCCCCCCCCCCCGCTGAGCTCAGGAATGTTTGGATACAAGATCGGTGTTCAGATTAGACAGTACTGGGGGGGGGGGGGGGGGTTGAGTGTGAGTGAGTTGAGAGCAAGGTTCATTTCTTGTTTCAGTCGAGGAGTGTATTAGTTACCAGATTGGCGTCTCGTTAATGCTCATGTCTCTGCTCAGTGGCTGGAACGAACCTCCTATGACAACAGTCTGAGCTGGCCACCGTGGAGCTGCAGTCATCCACTGGGTGCCAGGCAGAATGGGATCTGAATGAAAAACTACCCCCAGGGTCTGGACTGCCCAGTGGGCACACTGCCCAGTGGGGACCCTGAGAGAGAACGCTCATTCATGCAGTTAGGCTTCAGTTCGATAGATGGATAGATTAGGATTGGCGTTCATGTAGCTAGGCTTCAGTTTCATAGATGGATAGAGAGATGTATAGATTAGGATTAGCATTGATGCAGCTAGGCTTCAGTTTCATAGATAGATTAGGATTAGCATTCACGTAGCTAGGCTTCAGTTTCATAGATAGATTAGGATTAGCATTAATGCAGCTAGGCTTCAGTTTCATAGATTAGGATTAGCATTAACGCAGCTAGGCTTCAGTTTCATAGATAGATTAATTAGAATGAGCTGTATGTGGGCTATAGGCCCAGTACTTTCAATAGAATAGGCTAATTTGTTGCCTTCACATATGAGTGCTGATGGATGGTGCTGTGGGTTGGGCATCCGACCCGGTCCTGTCAGTGCTGCCCGGGTGTTGTTCTGATGTGTTGCAGGCGGATGTAGGTCGTGTTTGAGACAGTGGTGCTGGCAGGTGCTGCTATTGATCCTAATCAAACCTTCAACTACCGGATGCTCCAGTTCACCCAGTTGTCTAGACACACACACACACACTCACACTTCTAGAAAGACGTGCTTTTCTAGGCTAGGTTTTGTGACCTGTTAAACTGTTATTTGTTGAGCAGTTTGACAGAGTTCCTGATCCTCTTAACCCTCCTCTCCCCTTTCTTCTCCTCCTCCTCCTCCCTTCTTCCATCCATCCCTCCCTTTACCCCTCCTCTCCCCCTTTCTACCCACCTCCTCTCTGTCCTTTGAACTCGTTCCCCTTCCCCCCTTCTTCCCTCCCCTCATCTCTCCCAGGCGGTTTGTGATCAACGACACTCTCTTCAGTCAGCTGGTTGAAGCGTCTCGTGAGTTGCCAGGCAACCGCTGGTCAATAGGTGGCAATGCCCCTGTGATGGCTGGTCGCATGGCAACCGAGGGCTGTGATGTGTTGCTAGGGGGGAGCTTCAGTCCAGACTTCACGGATGTACTGTCCCAACACATTACAGGTATGCGGTCTCTCACACACACACACAAACACACACACACACACACACACACACACACCTGTCCCATTGTGTGCACTTGCAGTGGATCTGTTCCTTGATTTAATTCCTACCTTTTTAATCTCTTTTTCCCTGTCCTCCCCTACACCTCCAACTCCTCCCTCCTCCTCCCTCCCCCTCCCCCTCCTCCCTCCCCCTCCCCCTCCTCCCTCTCTCCAGTGGCTGGTAATGTGGTGGAGGAGCCTGATATTCATCTGATCCTGGAGTACCCTTCAGGAGCCACCTGGGGCCAGTACACCTCCCGCAGGGCCAACAGGTAGGGGGGTGTGGGTGTGGGTGTGGGTGTGGCGTTCACACAGGCATTCACCCTCACATCAGATGCGAAATACTGTTTTGTAGATTGTAGCTGTTCTCAGTGTATTTAAAGTCACCTCAACCTGTATGTGACCTCTCTTAAATGTGTGTGTGTCTCTCAGGTATATAGTCCACAGTGATGACCATAACCCCTACCTGGCGTCGATGCAAGACTTTGCACTGAAGCTTCAGAACTTTCAGCCAGACCTACTGGTGGTGGGCGGGCTTCAGATGATGGACAGCTTCCCCTTCCAACAGGGTGAGGACATCTCTCAACACACTGCCTAGTGTCAGCCAATGGGTCATGTCAAATCAACAAGCCATGACACCCACATCTCTGATTGTTCTGAAATGGTTTCTGTAGTTAGAGAAAGATAAGATAAGTATTCCTGCATCATTATTTTGTCGAAATATATAGTTACATCCCTGAGGAAATAAGATAATTGGCCATTTTCATTTTGTGGAATAGAATTTAAACCCCAAATCAGTTCACTATTTCTCTGTGAACAGGTGTTCCTAATAAAGTGTAAATCTGTTTGTATACAGAGCAAGGGAGGGATGGGAGTTGCTTATTTCTAACTAAACTACAGAAACCATTTCAAAACAATCTGAGAATGTGGGGGTTGAAATCAGAGAGAGAGAGAGAGAGAGACTGCCCGCCCATCAGCAAGACACAACGTCAATATGCAGCAACTGAACAACAACCCCTAAAAGCTTGAATCACTCCAGCTCGACGCTGTGACTGTTGACACAGTGCCATCCTCTCTGAATGGACTGTGTCTGTGTCTTTGTTGCTCTTAGGCTGGGTTGAGCCAGGACAGGGTCGGTTCCCATTCCACAGCTGACTGTTATTATAAGTGGATCAGTCCCATAGCCCACTGTGTCTCAGCCCGCATAGGGAATCAGATATAGGGGAATGGCCCTGTGCTTGAATGGGCATGTTTTGTTTTCCCAGTAACACGGCCTCAGGCTGTGTTTGTGTTCATTCAGCTGGCTGCCACACAATGTATGCCTGGGAAATCCCATCCCCATCCACTACAATGGTAAATGTTATTGGCTAGGATGCTCTGGCGGTGAGATTCAGATGGCCAGGGCCATAGGTAGGCTGGAGGCCTCAACAGTCCCAATTCTGTAATGTTGCCAAACCCGCAAACCTCACACCGCCCCCACAACCGGGCTCGGCACAATGGGAGACCGTTAATTTTCCTCCCTCACACCACGCCTTCGGAACTGTCTTCCTGACAAGTTGAGGGCTGTTCAGACTGTTGGGGCTTTTTTAGGCCTTAAGACACATCTTTATAGGCTGGCCTACCCTTCCTCCTAGACTCTGACTGTGTGTGTGTGTGTGTGTGTGTGTGTGTGTGTGAGAGCGATGCGCCAAGGGCCGCGCGCTGACCCGCCTCCACGTCCACACGCTGGCCTATGTATGATATATGCTTAGATATGTTTTTTATATTTAGATATTTTTGTTTGTTTTATTCTATTCTACTTTTTATTTTATGCACTTTGAGATTATTCTTGTATAATTAAAAGCATTTTATAAATGTATTTGTATTATTATTATTTTTATATATATATATATTGTGTGTGTGTGTGTGTGTATATATATATATATACTGATCTAGTGAGAGACGAGAGTCTTTTCGTATTTTTTTTTAATAAGCAACTCCCACCGCTCCCTTCCTCTCTCCCCCCCCTCCCTTCCTCTCTCCCCCCTCCCTTCCTCTCTCCTCTCCAGGTGAACGGGAGGCCTTGCTGACTCGTCTGGCTGGCCTGCTGTCCTCCTCCTCCCCTCAGACCGGCGTCCATTTTGAGATGGCCAGCTTTGTGGACGAGGGCCTGATGAAGGACCTGCTCCACCTGATCACCCCCCAGGCCGACTCCCTGGGCATGAACGAGCAGGAGCTCCCCAACCTCCTCAGCCTGCTCCGGGGCTCCAACGTCACCGTGCTGTCGGACCCCAATCCCCGCGTCGCCACCGTGCTCGACCAGATGAGGGACCTCTACCGCCTGGTCAACCAGCGCCACCTAGAGGCCAACCGGGCCAACAACGCTAGCACCAAGGGCCGCGCGCTGACCCGCCTCCACGTCCACACGCTGGCCTTCCAGGCCATGATCGTGACGCACGGCTCCCAGTGGAAGAACACCATGTCGGCCACGGCCAAGGCCTCGCTGACGGCCAACCGCCACGTCTGCGGCTCCCCGGACATCGACCCCAGCAAGGCGCGTCTCATCATGGACGAGTCCTTCTCCATCAGCCGGCAGGAGGGCAGCCAGAGGATCCCGCTGAAGGAGACGCGGCCGGTCAGCTGCTGGGAAGAGGAGGACTACGAGATCTGCGTGGCGCCCGTGCTGGTGTGCACCGAGGTGTACCAGACCGCAGGGGGAGGAGACAACATCTCCGCCGCCGGCCTGGTGCTGCAGATCTAGGAGGCGCTAATGGCTAGCTGTTTAGGGGGCTAGCGCCCCGGAATGAGATGACTAGGGATTGGACGTGGGACATTGATGTCAATGTTTTTATTTCCCAGGAGCCACACAGGGAGCCTGAGAGCCCCCCCCCCCTCCTCCCCACACACCACCCCCCCTCAGTGAATGGGACTGAATAATATGACTGGGAACCTTTGGCTGTGTGCTGTCCCCCCCCCCCCATTTGGCTCCCATGTGTGCCTCCTGGTGTTGTCTCTGGCCAATCCCTCTTCCTCTCATTCTGGAGGCTAAAGCGGCGAGCTACTGTTAGCTTCGGAGAGCGTCTCTCAGACTCCTTGAATACCACTGACCGTTCCTGTCAGACCTTTGACCGGGGGAAACCTTCCCGTAACATGTGAAGACTTTTAGCATTTTTGGTTTTTAGGTGTGTTTTTGATTTTTGTTTTTGTTTCTGTTTGTTTTGTTTCTTTGTCTTGCATCGCCAGTGCAATACGAATGCAGGGTCCAGTGAGCTGTGTCTTTGTAGCAGGATAGGCAGTCACATGTCTCCCAATACACCTCTCGCATCGCATCTCATCTCATCTCCCCCTCTCTTATCCCCTCCCCCTCTGCTCATCTCTCTCTGTCTCACACACACACACACCTTCCCTCCCTCCCTCCCTGTGTTACTGTAGGAGTACCAGGTTTAGTAATCCAGCTGACTGACAGACAACCCTCAGGCTGCAACTCTGACAGACCATTGAAAGACGGATTATACAAGCAAGGTGCCGATATGTGATGGTGTCCGTCTCACTCTTAATGTATGTATATCCATCCCTCGTGTGTGTGTGTGTCTGTGTGTGTCTTGTGTGCTCAGGTCCAGACACAGATCTCACACTCATCCCAAACCTCATTCCATGCTGTAAGAGGGTTCCACAAACAAATCAAACATTCCATCAGATCCTCCATTTCAGTACTTCTCAAAAGTATGTTTTTCCATCAAGGGAAACCCTTTTCCATGTCTGATATCTAATTGTATGCTGATGTGTTGTGTGTAGTGTGTTGACCCGGGATATATTACCCTTATGTTGTGTATTATGGTGAGCAGTGTAAAAGGGAATGTGTTCGTTAAGGGATACTTAACGACAAGGCAGACTGTTAGAGGACAATTACCCAATTCCGTGGAGGCGTCCATTGAAATATTCCTCACAGAAATGAATTTCCGCTGTGCCTCTGGCTATTTTACACCTGGAACGGCGCACCTAGTCTTTGGTCATCCCCTCTGTAGCGTGATGTTTTTTTCCTTCAGTCTGACCTGTTCAGTCCTTCACTTCCATTCCCCCGTCATGATTGAAAGGAGGGATCTTTTTGTTTTGTTTTATCTGTGTTGTATCTGTAATGTGAAAGAGAAGGAAAACAAAACAACATGTTGTTTTTTGTACATGAGCATGTATTCACCTCATCACCTCACTATGGTAAAGCGGCCTGCGTCCTGTCATATCATCCTCTTGTGAACCCGTGGCGTAGTCGGTTGTGTTTGATCCCCCGCATGGAAAAGTGTCAGCCAATGACCGAAGTAGCATTATCATAGCAGAAGCACAGACGTTATGGTCCTTAATGTGTGATGTTGTTGTTTTTTTAAGATTAGCCTAGCTGAACTCTGACCCCTCTGCTGATCTTGAAACAACAACCTCCTGGAAGGAGACTATGGGTGTGCGTCTCAATAGTCTGAAGACGCTTTCCCCCCTCTGTCTCCCAATGCCTTCAACTACTATGCAGATCTGAGATAATTGCTCAAGTGGAAGTGAATGTTCCACAGGCTGTTACCACAATGTTATATTAATTAAAAGATGAAGGAGACAGAGAGGGGAAGCCATGAGTGGTCCTATGAGAAGCAGCATGTCTCCTGTAGGGTTTACAGGGTGACCCCAAACCACCCTGGGTTTATTTAAAGCCATAACACCATGCCTCTCCAAACCTAGAGTCACCCCTCATCAAGTGACTGCTGACCTGCAAGTGTGTGTGTGTGTGTGTGCCTGCCCACCCAAGCGTGTATGTGTGACTGAATGTGTGTCTCTGTGTGTGTGTGTGTGTGTGTGTGTGTGTGTGTGTGTGTGTGTGTGTGTGTGTGTGTGTGTGTCGTTCCAGCTGGCTGACGTTGTCGTCTCTCAGGGATTAGCTGTGCTGGGGTGTTGATGCAGGAGTAGGAGCCACACACGCAGCACCTGCTGCTGTGCCAGGACAAGAACATACGTAGAGCTTTGCTCACTCACAGGCCTGGGGGGCGGGGCCAGGAAGGAGGGGGGGAGGGTCATGGATGGGTCCTCTGAGGTTTGATTGGTTTGATGTTCTGACGTGAGAGAAATAAAAAAAACACATTCCATCTTCTGGTGTTTTCTCTTTTTTTTAATAATGCCTCTGATGCCTGATTCGTTCTTACTCGAGAGCATGAGTTACGAAGAATAATGTTTTAAGTTTATGAGAGTGAGAGTTTGCATGTAAAACAGGTGCTGCAGTCAGTGATAAGTGATGCCATCCTGAATATGGCACGCTCTCTTGTCACACCATCTCATCGATGTGGTCGAGTTTGAATCTGTGTCACACCCACAATGAGGGCACAGCTTCCTCCAAAAGAGCTCTATACCGATTATCTTTGTGAACATATTCTGTAGGTGAATATAGATCGCATGTCGTTGCTTAGGATTTTCATCATATTTTATATTGGGTTATCACACCCCAGGCCAATGTGTTGTCCACACTGCATCTTTAACATTGCATAAATATAAAATATCTATATTGGGTTTGATAGATAGCGATGTAGGCTTAATAGTGTAATTGAATATCTCATTGCGTAGCCCTTTTGATGCGCCTACCAAGGATTTTAGACGCATAAAATTCAATGGCCATTTGTTGAACGTTTTTATCAATAATTAGCGTTTTCCGCCATCTGCTGTTCAGATGCATCGGGTCGGGATTTTCATCAACACAAGATTCCACTGTTTACATTCACGCAACTTTCAAAAGGCGTCATCTGAAACCAAGCAACCGATGCGACGTGGTTTTCAATTTCACACACCGTCAATTTGGGGTATTTTCGCCTCATTCATTTTGCGCTTAGGCCTACATTTTGACAGCATGCCGCATCTCTCACGACTTTTGCTGCAACAGAGATTTCAGAGAATCGTGAGAGGTCGAGTGAGTGATTCTTATGCACGACTTTTGATGCAACCAATCCCCGACGAGCTCAGCCCAATGCCAGGTCTCCAGCTGCTGCCGGCTGCGTTGATCATATTGATACCAATTTTATACTGGTATGCCAGGAAGGTAACTTTCTCACTTGACTAATTTTACTGAAACATCTAGGCTACCCCTTGATTTGATAGAATATTTATATTCATATTTATTTGATTTATAGATACATTAGTGTCTTATTGAGCATGTCATACCGAAAACAGGTTTTATGTTGTTGATGTCATGGGAGACAAATGATATCGCTTCAAAGCATCATAGCTTACACCATAGAAATGAATTGCTATAGGCCATATTCGCAATTGTGCTGTTCCCCCCCCCCCCCCCCCCCCCCCACACACACACTCACAGGTAGGAGGACCCAGGTGCAGCCCACCGCCCCAGGGCTCTTCTGAAGGGGACGCCTCCCTCTCTGCTCCACCCGACCCCAGACCGGCCAGGGCCCGGTGGGGTTGTCGAGCCCCTCGCCTACCTCCTCACACCCTAGCATGGACATCCTCTGGTAGGCAGACCACCCAGCCTGCCCCTTCCCCAGAACCTGTCTGACTTGACCCCTCTGAACCAGAACCAGTCCCAAGCTTAGCTATAAAACTTTAATTGAAAAACAAAAAAACCCCAATGTTATTAAATTTGTTCAAATGTTTTGATATAGGCCTGTGTGTGTGTTTGTGTGTGTTTGTGTGTGTGTGTGTGTGTGTGTGTGTGTGTGTGTGTGTGTGTGTGTGTGTGTGTGTGTGTGTGTGTGTGTGTGTGTGTGTGTGTGTGCGTGTGTGTGTGTGTGTGTGTGTGTGAGATGGAGATGTAGTAAGCGATTCCCACAATGACAGAAGAAGCAACCGACCGTCTATTATCTGTAGCTAAGCCTACTTGGTTGTGTTGATTAAAAAAAACAACCATTAATTAAATAATTAAAAAATATGTTTTTTGTCTACTGGCCAGGGGACACACTACTGTATTTAGTGTTCTTTATTGCACATATTATTTATTATTATTAATATATTTGTATTATTGTAATGTATTATTTAAGTCAATACTAAAGGACATAATGTCTATTGATTGGGTTTGTTTTGGACAAGTCATACTCCTCAGCTCAGGAGGCCTGTCATATGCCTTTGTGATGTCATAGCGTATGACATCAACGTATTGATATAGTGTATTTGGTGATTGAGCCTGGGGAGTCAGTATGAAATAACAGTTGATACACTTACTCTAATCTAAACACTAATGGACTTTAATCTGAATGCTGATTACCATCATGGAAGACAATCATAAGGTATGGACACATTATTTATTTTAATATCATAATGCCCTGCAGCTTATTCTGAAGGGAGTACTGGAAATTATTATAAAGTATTTAAAGCCAATCCCTTTCCATAAAACACTCTAGCATTCTCTACCGTCTATTATCGTTGACGCCTACTTGGTTGTGTTGGTTAAAAAAACAAACCCTTGGCGATTATTTTACAAATAACTTTTTGTGCGCAAAATTAGCCATAGCTACATCAAACAATTGTATGTCATGGAAGTACAACATTGTAGGCATAATTATTGCGAATTATGGATCGGATTTATCGTCAGAAAGCCAGGGTAGGTGCTTGGTCATGTTTGTCTACGAATCAGAATGATGTTGGCTAACTTGGCAATGTTTGGCTCGGTTGGTGAACACGTGCTGGATCCCCAGCCAGGGGCAGGGGTTTGGGGGTGAGGCCGAGGTAGGGCGAGGCAGGCCGGGTAGGAGAGGGGGAGGCGGGGGGTGAAGGGAGAGGAGAGGTCAGGCGATAGGGGGCAGAGGTGGGAGGGAGACATGGGCAAAGGTATGGGGCAAGACACGAGGGGTGACCGGATCGTAATGCATGGTGGATGGGTGGGAGTTAGAGCAGCTGCGCTCTTTTTCCCCGCCTCAACAACACATGTGGTTGCTGTGGTTCTTGTGTTTTATTACTCTGCTGATTCATTTTATCCACTTTAATATTTTTTACTGTAACACATTTAATCCTGAAAAAGTTACTTTTTTCATACTCATTTATTAGTATATTCATTTGATATATTTATACAAGATTCATACAAAAGCAACATGAAAAACGTTTTTTTCTAACAGTTGGAAGCTTCAGAAATTTTATAAACAAGCCGTTAATTGGTTATTTCGTTTTGGGGGGGAACATTGATATGGAATTATCCCACCCAAGGCACACGGACCGTGAACCAACCGGGGGCGTAGTTATGGCAACGCTTGGTGGGGGGGGGAAATGAGCCCTGTCATATGCCTTAGTGACGTCAAAGGATGACGTCATGTCGCATGACATGTATATTTAATCTGTCTACGAATCAGAATGATGTTGGCTAACTTGGCAATATTTAGCTCGTTTGGTGAACACGTGCTGGATCCCCAGCCAGGGGCAGGGGTTTGGGGGTGAGGCCGAGGTAGGGCGACGAAGGCCGGGTAGGAGAGGGGGAGGCGGGGAGTGAAGGGAGAGGTCAGGCGATTGGGGGCAGAGAAGGGGGAGAGATGGGAGGGAGACCTGGGCAAAGGTATGGGGCAGACACGAGGGGTGACCGGCTCGTAATGCATGATGGATGGGTGGGAGTTAGAGCAGCTGCTCTGAACCAACCGGGCAACCGTTGTTATGGCAACGCTTGGTTGGGAGCGGAAATGACCCCTGTCGGAAATGACCCCTTTGTGATGTCAAAGGATGACGTCATAGCATGTCAGGCTATATATGGGGATGAAACCTGGGATGTCAGTCAGAAATAACATTTGATGCACGTGCTTGCTCTTTGTATATTTTGGCCTACAACTAGGACACTTTAATGAATTTTCGTCCATCATGGAAGACATTAACAAGGTTTGGAAATGTTTTGTACCTGAATCCCCTCAGCTTATTCTGAAGAAGCGTTTTATTGGTGTGACGAGTGTCTTAAAAACATACATCTTAGAAACATGTAGAATCAGTGTATCAAAGCCTTGTTAAAACTGACTTTAGATCAGTCCTGGAGGATTACTTCACCTGAACCACATTTTCTTCGCCTCTTTTTTGCAGCCCAAGAGATCATCCCCTGTTCCTGCACATCCTGTTGAAGCGGCTATGCTTCTGGAGGCCATTGACGAGCCAAGCGATGATGGAACTGACAGAGAGACAGTCAGGTAAGACCATTAACCTTCAATTTGATTAGTGTTGAGGTAATCCTACATTTTGATAATCTTCACATGGAGCAGGGGCCTCATTTATAACCGTTGCGTTCGTTTCACACTAATTATGTGCGCAATCAATCAATTTGCTGCAGCAAGTCGTGTTGAGCAGAGCAAAACATACCTAACAACTCTAAATACTCTGCAGCATGATTTTTATTGCCGGCTTGTCTTTAACAATGTGTTTGAGAAAACTGTGACGATTCAACCAGAGTTTAAGTAAACAGTGTGAAAATTCATTTGCATATCATAGAAATGCTAGTTGCAGTTTCTAAAACTCCCATTCGATTATGTGTCATTGCATTTATTAGAAATATTAAGGTAAAAATGTGCTCTGTAAGATTAGGTGAGTACGGTCAGATCGTATATTTATCGTTATTTATCTCTCACTCTCCTCTGTTTATGACCATAGCAGCCCGTCCCAGTCTCCTGACCTGCCTGTCTGCATGGTGGAAGACCTGCCCTCTGAAGGTGTAAATGAGATGGTTAGTTTGTCATGGCTTTTAAACATGGTGTTATTAATCTCATCCCGTTAGTGTGGGCATTGAAAATAATTACGTGGATAGCTACAGTATGTGGTATTGAAAGAACAATAAACTGTAGCCTGTAACCTATGTGTAGCTCATGTATTCAAACTCTGCGGCCATTTTTGAATTAGGAGAAGAGGAATCTCAGCAGCACTATGGGAACTGAAAAGCAGAGTTCCAGCACTGATGAACATCAGAAGGACCATCATTCACTGATTATCGACTTCCTGCAGAACCTAACTGCGGAGTATGTTCTCTCTCCTTTGGTACCATCAATCCCTCTCGGCAATAGGATCATATTTGAAACTACATTGACTGACTGTTCATCTTTGTGTACTATCACTTACAAATGTTACAATATTGCTTTCAGGCAGTGGATCACGATCCGTGATGGCGACTTTAACCCGGTAAGATTTTTACTGATATGTAATTCAGAATATCATTACTACTCTGCTTTATGTTTGGTAACTCTTTGTTCAGTAGGCACTTGAGAGACGTACATTTAACATGGTCTATCTTCTTTGTGAAATACAGGAGATGAAAGCACAGCTTGCCAACCTGTCTTTGAGGATCTTACAGCTCCTCTCAGAGGCCGTGATGAAGCTCATCCTGCCAGGCCTCTACCAGGTACTGGGGGTCAATAGGCATGATGCGACCTCTCCGACATCAATGAGATCTCACTCAGCATCAAGCCGGAAAAGCCACAAGGCCGACTCCCACTCTAGAGAGGTTCGGTTCGATGACGCTGAGGTTCCCAAGAGGAGTGGTAGTGGGAAGTCCTCCACCAGCAGCCATAGAAAGAACGCCATCAGTAAGGAGAACCGCACGATTGGCCGCGGTGGGTGCGATGTGCCCCTGCCTACAAGACTGAGGTAAGTTCACAAATTCTTCCTTGCGGGCTTGTAGTTGTTATCGTGTGCTTATAAAGTGTTTGATGTTTATAGTTATTTAGATGTTTTACATGGTATACATAAGTTCCACAAGACTTCTGTACGCTTAGATAACACTTTATTATACAGTCCTATTACCACTCCTAATGATTTGGTATTACTATTTATTTTCTTGGTAACAAATTCTTTTTAGTATTTGTTCCAATGAATTACCCAGTAACCAAATGATTATTAGTTAATTATAATGCAGTTACACTGTTACTATTATATTTTCCAAGTAATAAGGGTAACGCAATGTTCTAACAAATTCTATTAATTTAACACTCTCATTCCATATAAATCAATCTAAACAATTGAAGTAACATTTTATTTTGTTTGACTGTGAGGATTTCTCTGTTATGTTTAAGGACCCCAACCCCTCAGTCTGAGGTGCAGACAGAGCCCCTAAGACTTCTCGTTGGTGTCTCAGAGGACAGCCTCTTCACGTGTCTCCAGAACAGCCTGCAGCAGTCTCTTACTGACCTTGCTAGGAGTTCATCTGGAAGCTCCTCTCCCAATCTCACTGCTGCCATGATGGCCGGTGTGGCCAAACAAGTTGATTCGGTCATATCAGTGGCCATTCAGTGTGCATCCTCAACTTACTCCTCCCCAGTGACGTCTGTAAGAGAGGAAGACTCACGCTCCCAGACGCCTGAGGAGATGATGAGCGAGATCTCCGCCATCCTGAAGACAATCACCCCCGGAGAGTCTTTGGCTGATGAGGAAACCACCCACTCTGATGAGACAGAAGTGGAGCAAGGGAGCAAGTGTCTTACAGGGCAAGTTATGACTACCATCTCTGACATAATAGAGGATCACCTTGATGGGAGTGATCATGATTTGATGGATTCCTTGACTGAGAAGATGAGGATTTTGTCGTTACATGGTGGATCTATTGAAGATCTCGATGTGCTGATGAGCAGACCCAAGAGCAGCCAAAATATCACTTCTTCGACCTGTAGCTACGTGGAAAGAATCTCAAGTGAGAGATTTAGGGAAAAAGCCACTCAAGCAGTGAGTGAATTCTTAGTTAAGTCCATCAGTACCTTAACTAGTGAACAGGTTGCTTCTCCAATTGAGGCGTCCAGCTCTGTAACCACCCAGGTGGATCAGTGCACCCTGTCAGACAATCTCTCCACCTCTGAGTCACGCATTATAACCATCGAGTGTGCTGATTCTGCAGCGTCTGAAATTGTTGAAATCTTTGTTACGGACGTGAAGATAATGTCACAACCCGCAGAGGGAGAGCAGATAGTCGATGCTCAGACACTGCAGAGAAGGATCTGGTGTGCTTCTGTTCGTTTGTACAACAAAGTCCAGAACAAACTAAAGGACTTCGCCATTCAGCGGAAAAGAAACATGAAAAACATTTCTGGCAAAACATTTATGAAGCCATCTGGACATACTGAAGAGTCTGTTCATACGACTGAAGAATCAGTTCGTCAGTCACAGGAAACAATGGAAGCAAGTAAGAGTGACCTCCACCTGCCCAGCTGCAGTGCTGAAGTAACCCTACGACGGGGTCTCAGTGAGGACTCTAAACTTCTCTGGGCTCAACCAGACATTGTAGGAAATGAGCCTCTCATTACAACTTCCACTAAAGAGGTCATTTCAACACTCCTAATTACATGGGGGGATGAAATGTCAACTAAACATTGTTTCTCCACTGTGGGACCAAGAAGATCGGATGAATCACTTGAGGTCACGCAGTTTGTAGGTGGAGTCCTCTCTTGTCTGGAGGATATGTCAAGGTCACCATCACCACCTCAATCTCAGCAAGATGATTGTGTGCCAGTTTCCTCACTCAATCCAGGTGGCAGCATCACATCTAACAAAGATGTTGGATCTTTCCGCTCTCTCTCCACCCAGAGCCTCCAAAAACTCAGGAGTCAGGAGTTTCATTCTAAAGCCGTCCAGGGTGTGAGTGAAGTCCTATGTGAATCCTCTAGCTTGCTGGGGGAAGGCTCCCTGCCTGCTGATACTGCCACTGATGTTGTTGAAAGCATCGTGACAGACTTCCAGGAGCTCAGTCAGCCCATCTCATCGTCCAACACGATTGGTGAAACTGGAGCTCAGGTGTCAGAGAAGAGGATCTGGACTGTTGCCCTCAATATGTACCAGAGTGTGCAGAGTAGGATGAAGGGGTTTCTCAAACAGCGGAGATCCGTTCACCAGGACAGGTCAACCAGTCAACACGATGACTTAACACTGGTTTTAATCAACGACCAGAGCAGTATCACAGCTGGTGTGGAAGATGCTAGTCCTCTGGAGGATACCGACACAGTGAGCTGTAGGAGTGCTGACATCCTGAATGCACGAGAGCCCTCACCCCGCTCCTCCCATTCAAGGTCTTCCTCAAAGGCTCGACGGTCAGAATGGGAGTTCACCTTACCTGGCACTCCTATCCCTGATGAGATGCCTGATCCTGGATGTCCTATTATAAGGCATACAATTATTCAGGACTCAGGACTTGGCACTGACGACACACTCCCATGCACCCTGGTTGACAAAATCAGGCAAATTGCAGGGGCAACAGCTGAGGAGATGGTGGAATGTGTTAAGCTAACACAGGCTAATGGGCCACCCTCTGTTCCTATGAAGTTGGAGAGTTTAATCTCCACTGGGACCCTCCATGTCTTCACCAATGAATATGCAGAGAAGGTTTGTGATCTCATTAGCTATAGCCGCAGCACTCCACATGTCCTAACATGGGCAGCAGGCAGGAGTGCCTCTGATTCAATTCTTTCAAGGCGGCAATGGGGACAGAAGCAATGTGTTGCATCCAGGACGTTGTCCTCACAGCTCCTCCATATTTTTGCGGAGGAATCAGCAAGGTGCTTCATCAGGAGTCTGCAACCAGCATCATCAGGGAGGTCTGATGAAAGAGAGATGGCTGTCTCTGAGTCAGAGGATGATGAAACAATACTTTCCAAGGAGATGATAAGCCAAATGATTGATGTGCTTTCTATTGGCTCAAGCCAAAGTGTCATCAACAGCAGAGCTGCAGCCAAATCTTCCTTTAAGTCAGGCACTAGCTTTGCAACAAGTGGTTTGGAGGAGGACACAAACAGTACAGGCAAGATCCTAGCCCTGTCTAAAACAGTTTCACCCCTGCATCGTCATGTGACCCCAGAAATAACTGAACATGGCCCGACCCCTTCCCAAGTCATGCCCAAATTGGACAGGGATGACTATAGTGGCTTGGTGCAATTGCTCAGTATGAAACTGCTGATGGATATATTTCCCACCACATCTGAGAGAGTATCCCACGTCGGTGAAAGGTGCAGAGGCGTCACAGCGAGGGTCCTCTCAGAGTTCTGCGCAGCATCAGGCCTCCCACAGACTCAGGCCTATCCTCAGGGTCTTAAGATCCATAAGATCTACAGGAATGTCCACAATGAGCTTGAGCAAGAGTTTGGAGGCGAGGAAGAACTCAAGATGGCTGTGGAATCTAAAGGTCCATCAATTGTCAATGCTTTGGTCACTTCATTGACAAAGGAGCTTCTTCGTGCGTGTGGTGCAGCACAGACTACCGGTACCATGATTCCACCGTCCTTGCCAGTTGTTGAGGCTGATCTCCCTGTGCACAAGGTCAAGAAAAGCAGGAGGAGAAAATTATTCTCTCAAGTGACGTCGCCTAAAATGTGGTTCAAAAACACAAAGGTATATTACACATACTGTAGATCTTTCAAAACGAACATCGATAACACTGCCTTGTCTTTAACTAACTGATACATAATTACACATTCATATTCATATTTGTAACATATTTTAGTTTGTATCATTGCATTTCTTTATTGCGATTGATAAACTGCAACAGTTATGGCATTTTCAGATGGGTATTACTTCACTTTTTCTCAACATTCAGGGCTCCAAGAAAGTAGGCAACAAGGACTGCATTCCTCAAGAGTCCATGATGTGCCAACTTCAGAGCCCTTCCCCGACTGTATACTATACAGGTAAGTAAACCACTGCTCAGTCTAGATTGAAAACATGACCCATGTACTATTCGATTAAAGATTGTGCACATTCAACTGAATTTAATGAGACAAGCTGCCTTCCTACCATCTGCCTTTCTTTGCAGAGTCTTTCAAAGTTCAAAGGAGAGATGATCCTGCATCCTCCTCTCCACCCACAGAGAAGAGCCGCAAACCTTCCCTCCTCACCAGGATGAAGAGAACTGCCACCAAAGTCTTCACCAGCCTATTCAAAAACTAATGATAGTCACCAGCCATTATCCATAATAAACAGAATTGCATTTATTTGATTGCCATTATTTATTGCAATATTTATTTAATTATTTTAAAACATAATAATTATTTGTGATTTGGTGATGTGAAAGAGCAACTAATTATCGAAAAGTCGTGACTTGGCATCGGTCCAGATTTTCAATGAAAAATGCAACAAAACAGATCCCCTTTGTACATGATTATAGAAATCCCACCATTAGTAATTACAGACCTTAATGCCAAGCATAGACAATTATTATTGCTTTATATGGGAAAAAAAGATGTATTATTCAGATAGCCTCGCATATAAGATCACTGAATTTTCCTGACCATTGGAAAAAACGTAATGATGTTCCCCTTCAGGTTCCCCCAGGTGGCTGCCTTCAGGTTCACCACCACCTCTCCCCACATGGGGGCCACAGTCACCCTCAGTGGGACTCTGCAGACCACCCAGCCTGCCCCTTCCCCAGAACCTGTGTGACTTGACCCCCCCTGAACCAGAACCAGTTCCAAGCTTAGATATAAAACTTTAATTGAAAAACAAAAAAACCCCAATGTTATTAAATTGTGTGTGTGAGATGGAGATGTAGTAAGGCGATTCCCACAATGACAGAAGAAGCAACCGACCGTCTATTATCTGTAGCTAAGCCTACTTGGTTGTGTTGATTAAAAAAAAAAAACATTCATTAAATAATTTAAAAATTGTTGTTGTTAAATTGTTTTGACAAAGGCCTATATGTTGGTACATTTCGATCTCTGCAAGTATGATAATAAAGGGAAGATGTGGTGTGTGTGTGTGTGTGTGTGTGTGTATGTGTGTGTGTGTGTGTGTGTGTGCGTGTGCGTGTGCGTGTGTGTGTTATACACTATATCATCCAGTTGGTGTTAGTGTGTTAGATTGCATCGCAAATAGTGAGAGAGGGCAACGTAATGCGAGATGGAGATGTACTAAGGCGATTCCGACAACGACAGAAGAAGCGATGTTCCAACATAAATCCATTTAATGCGTTACACACTCGGCATATCACGGTAAGTAATCTGTAGCCTAGGCTACTGGTAATTTGGATACATTTTTACGCACGGAGTTGATATAAATTCAGGGACTTCAATGTAGGCCTACGCACTGTAGACGTACGCTAATGTATGCTACTATACAACAGACTGTTATCCTAATAAAATAACCCATCTATTGTCACCCCAGAAATAGTCAATTCAAACAATTACGAATCGGTCCCCATATTAGGGCATGCGTTTCTTCACGCGATCGTGTGAGACGTCTGCGCAATTATATGATATGAATTCAGATTGTAATGATTGACTGATTCACTGACTGATTCTGTGAGTGGGCTAAATGATACTGCCACAGGTGTCTCAACCTGAAGGGAGAGTGGGAGAGGCAACGTTAAAATAGCGTTGCTCTTCCCAACATCCCCCACTTGTGATGGACCTGCACTTTACCTAATAAATACAATCACAAATATGAAGTAACAATTATTTGCCACCCTTTCACTAGCACTGTGGCTGCTACTAGCACCTTTTGTTTTTAAATAGAAATTATTAGCCTACTTGCAATAATTGTGATATATTGATTGTTTCACGATATTGTATATTGTGTCACTGAGCTACAACAAAGTGAATTTGAATGAGATTAGGTGGATTATAAACAAAAATCAAATGAGGTACTTCAGTCGTGGTGTTTAGGAGATAATTTAATGGTTTATTTATCTCAATTAATTTGACAGAGAATGTCATAATAAAGCTGTAAGGGTAATTGAAGTGTGTCTCATAAAAAGTATAAAGGGAAGGGAGGGGAAGGGAGGGGAAGGGAGGGGAAGGGAGGGGAAGGGAGGGGAAGGGAGGGGAAGGGAGTGGAAGGGAGGGGAAGGGGGGAAAGGGGGTGGTGGAGAGGGTTTAAAAAATAAAAAGAAGGATAGCGATCATCCTTAGCAGGACTCCTTCTTTTTCTTCCCTCTCTCATTCCTGTCGTTCACTTTCTTCCCGTCTGGGATGTCGGCCCTGTTCTGTCTTTTTCGCTGGAAGAAGTTCATGCATCCTTTCTTTGAATGGGTCTGAAACAAGAGATATGGTATAAAAATACAGAACCACATAATGACAACATGATTCATAACATGATCAACTCCTTTTGACCTGTTTTCAATAAAGTGATGTGGATAAGTCCAATGATTAATTGAAGTGCCGATCCTGTACCTTTGTCTTAGCTTTCTCCAGATCTGTGGCCAGCTTTTCTCTCATCTGCTCTCTCTCCTTTTCAGCCTCGCAGTCTTTCAGCTGAAGCAGCTGAAGCAGCTCCTCCCTCTCTCTTCCCAAGGCCTCCACCTCTTTCCCCTTGGTCAGAGACATGGTATAAAAATACAAAACCACATAATTACGATAACTTCAGGCTTCCCAACATGGTGATCAATTCTTTTTGACCTGTTTTCAATAAAGTGATATGGACAAGTCCAATGATTAATTGAAGTGCCAGTACTGTACCTTTGTCTTAGCTTTCTCCAGATCTGTGGCCATCTTGTCAAGCTGTTCTCTCATCTGCTCTCTCTCCTTTTCAACCTCGCAGTCCTTCAGCTTCTGCAGCTGAAGCAGCTCCTCCCTCTCTCTTCCCAAGGCCTCCACCTCTTTCTCTAAGATTCAAGATTCAAAGTGTTTATTATCATATGCAAAAACATGTTTCACTGTACAACGAAATTCTTGCTTTGCTGTCCGCAGAATGCCAACCAATGTGAAATATACAATACTAAAGAATATACAATATATACTAAACAAATGTACAAGACAGAGGGCTTGATGGCAGCCACTAATGTTGGCCATTTCCTCCATTTCCAATTGAGCAGAGAGGAGTGCCTCGCCTAGAGTGGAGAACTCCACTTCATCCGTGGTCATACCTTTGTTCTCTGCCTCTTGGGTCCTACGCTCAAACCCTTCTACCTCCTTTCTCCATTCCTCCTGCTGAGCAGCGGAGAGGGTCTGGAGGTCCTTGTGGGCCTTGGACATGCCATCCAGTTGGGTCTGTAGAGACTCCACGGTTTGTTGGAGGGTGGTCTTCTCATTTCTCTCCTCCATCTTACTCTGGTCTGCCTCTCTGGCCCGCCTCTCCATCTCCTCCCTCTCTTCTCTCCAGGTCTTCTCCTGTGAGGCCAAGAGGTTCTGGATGTCTGTGTGGGCTTCGGCCATTTTGTCCTGTTGTGTCTTTGACGTCTCCATGGCCTGAAGGAGATGGTTGATTTGCTTCTCTTTCTCTTTGACCCTGAATATCTCCCTCAGCTCCACGTATCTCACCTTTCTCCATTCCTCCTGCTGAGCAGCGGAGGGGGTCTGGAGGTCCTTGTGGGCCTTGGACATGCCATCCAGTTGGGTCTGTAGAGACTCCACGGTTTGTTGGAGGGTGGTCTTCTCATTTCTCTCCTCCATCTTACTCTGGTCTGCCTCTCTGGCCCGCCTCTCCATCTCCTCCCTCTCTTCTCTCCAGGTCTTCTCCTGTGAGGCCAAGAGGTTCTGGATGTCTGTGTGGGCTTCGGCCATTTTGTCCTGTTGTGTCTTTGACGTCTCCATGGCTTGAAGGAGATGGTTGATTTGCTTCTCTTTCTCTTTGACCCTGAATATCTCCATCAGCTCCACGTCTCTCACCCTTCTCTCCACTTGGCTCTCCATTTTCACCCATTTCTCCTCTCTTCCTTGGGCCTCCTTCTCAATGGACTCCATTTTGAGCCGAAGAGAAAGAATGAGGTCATCTTTTTGTTTGAAGGTGGAGAGTCCCCAGTCGACAGCATCTCTCCTCCCTTGCTCTAGCCCTTCTCTCTCCTTCTTCCACTCATCCTCCAGGGCCTTGATGGTTCTCTGCTGGTTTATCTGGTGGTTGTCTAGGAGCTGGCGGAGAGAGTAGAGTTTCTTATCCTTCTCACTCAGTGAGGAGTCCCCCATAGACCTGTTTTGGAGGGTCTGTCTTAGGTAACTAATCATGTTGTCCTTTTCTCTAAGCAGATTAAGCAAAGTTACTCTATCCATCTTTACTTTGCTGTGAATAAATGAATGCTAAATGAATCAGTTGAAAAGTTGAGCATGAAATCAAGGCTTCCTTGTCTAAATACTTATGGTTCTGGTTTTACTCTTGTGGAGCGTTGACACAGAACTATTTTAGAATGTAATTATTGTGCAATAATGGTCGAGGTATTGTTTCTTCTGTTGTCACGACAACAATGTCCAGCGTATGAAAAATGTTCTAGAATTTACCATATATTTTACCACTTTTCCAATATTCTAAAATGACGTGGTCATATTTAGCAAACTGTAAAAGGATGCTAATTGACAATAAAGTGTCCATTTAGACAGTTTGAAAGTTCCAAATATTGTTTTGCTACCATATATGATAGGGTATACATGTGTCATGCATTTGCACCAGTGAACCGTTCTTTCGTCGATATACACAACGCTTACACTCACCGAACACTTTATTAGGAACACGATACTAATACTGGGTCGGGCCTCCCTTTGCTCTCAAAACAGCCTCAGGTCTTCGTGGCATTGATTCCAGATTCCACAAGACGTTGGAAACATTCCGTTCAGATTCTGGGCCCTGCTGACATGATTGCATCACGCAACATATTTCAGGCACTTTCAACCTGTGAATCTCCCGTTCTACCACATCCCAAAGGTGTTCTATTGGATTCAAATCCGATGACTGGGAAGGCCACTGAAGAACACTGAATTCATTGTTATGTTCATGAAACCAGTTTGAGACGACTTTTGCTTTGTGACATGGTGCATTATCATGCTGGAAGTAGCCATTAGAAGATGGGTAAATTGTGTCTTGAAAGGATGCACATGGTCAGCAACAATACTTAAATAGGCTGTGACATTCAAGCGATGATTGATTGGTATTAACGGGCCCAAAGCGTGCCAAGAAAACATTCCCCACACCATTACACCACCTACACCATGAGAAGGTGTACAGGTGTTCCTAATGAAGTGTTCGGTGAGTGTATATTAGCTGTTTGAAAATGTAATGCACATTTTCGGCTTGAACAAACTCAAACGAACTACATTTTGACAGCAGCTTCGGGAGCTACCAGTTATACAAGTAGCCAATGAAAATAAAACAGAAAAAACAGAGGTGACATTGTTAAATAGGAGAGACTGTTAAGTGTGCGTATTTGCATAAGAAACGAATACCCATTTGTGTAGGCCTTGTTGTCCTCGCGCGTAATAGGTTTCTATAGGCCCGCCATTCGTGCGCAATTTGCCACGGTTACTTTGGTCGAGCTGATCGTCTATTCACTGTTGTGGATTCGTGGTCTATAGTCAAATCCCCAATTAAACACCGTCGGAAGCCCCGTGCTAGACAACCTGGTGAGGATTTGGGTCGGCTACATAACAAAGGACGAACGGCTTAGTGGAGGATTTCTAATTATAGGGAATAAGTGTCACAACCACACCTGTAATGACCAGAGGACCTGCTTCTTGACAGTTGTTGCCTTCATGAGGCTACAGTGTATATTCTCTGGCTCTTCCTTTCAATATGCTATTCATATAGCCTACAAAAAATATCGTATGTATACATTGACAATGAATTAGGCTTTTGTGAAGGAAATACATTTATTTTGAAAATATACAATTCGTTCATATAATCATGGTAAAAAAAGAAGATATATTCCATGTTCTCTTATCTTGTGGAGTAAATGTAAAATGTTATATAAATTGCATATTTACATTTAAGTGCTCATAAAACAAGTGATATGCTTGAGATATTGTCTCCTCTTCTATTCAAATCACACAAACAACAACTCACACACTCATATAATTTAAGTTTAAATACAAAAGTACTCTGTGTTTTATGCTTATCTGTGATATCTCCCGGACTTGTAGAAAACACATTTCCAATTGTCAAACAGACAGGCCTACATTGTCCATTGTACATCCGCATTTCTCCACTATCATGTTGGGAAATTCAGCCACTTCTATCTCCGTGAAGTCGCCCTTTTTGACCAGGTACATGATGGGCAGGGGCGCGCTCTCGGTGGCGATGCATCTCCTTTCTCCGTAGCCATAGTTACGTTTTGGCTGTTTGCATCCTCCCGCGCATCGGAACGCCTGGTACCCCGCGGGTTCTATGACCCAGTACTGAGTCCATGTGAGTTCCCGGAAATTGACGAAGTGTTCCTCCCTGCAGCACATGCCCTTGGCTTTGCTGGACTCACAGTCACCTTGGGAACTTAATTAGCGAAAGAAAGTGACAGAGGTTAGCGTGTTGTCATACGGCTTTGAGGGGATGAGGGCTGGGTGGATACATGAAGCCCATCATAATGCCATATACAGTTTATACGTCTATAGAGGTTTCACAAATCTAATTGGGAAAAAATGCAGCCTTTATTACAGACCATAACTGTGTGGTTCCTTTACGTATTTGTTTACAAAATGTGACTTCAGTGTCAAAAGCTAATGTCCACGCAGGCTTACCCATATTCTTCCAGATTTAGAGTGTAAAGCACGAGCTCGGGTTTTCCCATGGTGTTGTCCGAGGGGTCTTGCGCGGTGAAGCGCACGCTCTTTGCCATCTCGGCCGCGTGACTTCCCGGTCTCTCGCCTTCAATCCACATCTCCAGGCGCAGAGGCGTCTCGCGCAGTCCCTTCGACCAGTAGTTCACGGCCTGCGTCACGTCAAAGCTCGTCCACCCGGTCTCGTGGATTGACACCAACCTGATAGAAGGAGAAACAGGAGCAATGAATGATGGAACCTCACATAACATATTAGTTGTGAAATTGAATAACAATGTCCTAGAGTAATAACATAAAAAAGGCCTAGGCCTATTATACTTAATAATGATATCCATTAGGCTATATGTCTACCATCAATTATAATATCAGTAAAATTATGCCATTACGATTCTAACCTTGAGTCTACCAGTGAGGTGCGATTCGAGCCGTTCGCCAGGATCTCCACCCAGTACACGCTGACTCGCGCGCTGTTGACTGGCCGGTGGCTTTTCTTCCCGACCACCGGCAGTTTGCGAGGGGCGTTCTTGAAGACTTTGAGTTCGACCATGGTCACTTCGCTATTGGCCGGAATTCTGGTGTCCATATCGAACACTAAACGCTGCCTGGTGGCATCGGAATACATGATTTCTCCAGAGATATCTGTAGTGAAGAAAAGGGCACTGTCAGCATCTGGACACCATGATGCACACACCTCGCAGCTGGGAGTGCATCCACACTGCACATGCGTACTTTAATACTAAGGATAGTCAGAACATAATTACAAATCAACTATTTATTCTATCAGTCTTTACCTGCATTCCCAGGGATGCCCCTCAGAATCCCAGCGAGGCTGGGAAGGGAACGGCGCCTACGCTTCTGGTGCAGTTTCAGCATGGACAGATATTTGTTCCTGATGTGCGTCGGAATGATCAGGTTCTCCAAATCCCTTTTATGGATCCTGGGCAGTTCCTTAAGGCCCAGTTTCTCAAGCATTGCCTCTTTCAATTCGTCCTGACTGAAGCCGTGTGTCAAAGAGATGGGAAAGGCGCATAGCAACCAGAACATGAAATAAGCCATTTCAGCGAAGAGAGTAAAATCCGTGTGTCCGTTAGCGTTTAAAAGATACCTCTCCACTCACGGCCTCTGACCATCCTTATATACACTGGCCCTGAGACATCCTGACAGACAGTTCACACAACACAAAGGGGTGGCGACAGACATCAGAGAGAGGGGACGCACGGGAGACACTTCAAAGTAACGCCCCATTTAAGGACTAATAGGCCTAGCCGCCTGCTACCATTGTACAGGTAACGATGGGACTTGTTCATGAAAGGTAAACACTCATCTTATTTTCAATGTCCCCACATTTTCATCTGAAAACCTGGGTGGATTAGACATGAACGTTTGTTAAGAGGTGTTTATGAAGACAATTAATTAGCCGATAATCCCCTCTTTAACCTATGTAGAATAACACACCAAAGGAGTATCAATGTTTTGATTAGGCTACTCTCAGAATACATTTCACGTCTCTTTATTGACATAATATGTTAATTGTCCCATTACGCAAACTTGTACATGCATTTTTCGGTAAAAGAGGGCTGATCAATTTTGAGTCTGCTCAAGAACATTTTCAGTTTCCAAATAAATTAACTGCGAGGGGCAGTTATCTTATGTCTTATCTTGTCTGATAACTCAATTGCAATTACCTCAAAGTTAGTTTTCATAATCTAATATTGGTCTAATTAGAGCACTCTTAGCCTACTTGATCTCAAGGCAGTAAATTGATGGGCATCACTGACCGTCAAAGCCTTTCCTCTGTTCTACAGACCCTTGACCAATCCCCGTGTGTGGTGTGTGTGTGTGTGTGTGTGTGTGTGTGTGTGTGTGTGTGTGTGCGTGTGCGTGTGTGTGTGCACGCACATGGGTGGATGCGTGTGTATATGTGTGTGTGTCCATCTCTCTCCTCAGACTGTCAATAACACGGAGGTGATGTTAGTGTGTTGAGACCTAGTCTAGCTATGAGTCTGTAGGTCACTCTGCTCGTAGTCCCCAGGGGTACAGGTCAAACAGACACATGTGTATTGAGCGCTGAGCTTCCCTCGCTGTCCCTCGCTGTCCCCTAGGGGAGAGATTTGTAAACAAACAGACAGTAATCCCAGTGTGTGCTGAGAGATGTGGATTGGAGCCCTCCTCGCAAGGGCCTGATTATATGTTTCTATTGCAGGAGCTGGTCAGGGTCTTTTTTTGGCACACAAACACTAGCAGTTCAGGCCGCCTGGCCCCTTGACAGAGCCCCCTCAGTCTGAGGTTGTGTATTGGGGCTGGAGGATGGACGATGGCCTGGCATATCAGACAGAGGGGACACACACACATTCACACAGACAGAGAGAGAGAGAGAGAGAGAGAGAGAGAGAGGGGAAGAGCTTATAATAGAACAGCAGTCAGACAGCCAAACCAAATATTCTCCTTGTGTTGTGTGCTAATGATGTTATTTGCGGTGTCTGTTTGCCAGGGTGGGCCAGGGGAGGGGATGTTGTGTCATCAGCTGTCACCACACACACACACATCTACCCACCCACCAACGCATGCACGCACGCACACACACACACACACACACACACACACACACACACACACACAGGGACATAATATTGGACGTCTAGACTCATGAACAAGAGCCACAAGTGAAATTCAAAGACATATAAATGTCTTAGATAAAATTGTCTCCTGATGAGGTGATGGTGGGGGGTGTAAGTGATGTTTCAGAATAATTGTGTTGAACATGGTTGTGCTCATGTATGGAGATGTTGAGAAGTCAATGTTCACTGTAATAGGCTACATACTGTATTTGGTTTAAGGGTTAGGGTTAGGGTAAAAGTGTTTTTTACACTAATAACTGAATATCTAAATGCATTTAGTAATTTATTATTGTATTATGCATTGTATTGACAGTGTTAAGCCATTTGGTCATTATTATTGGATCAGATAAACAATAAGCTGTAAACCTAGTGTAGAATTAACCAGGTCCGACTCTTACTGGGCCCCTTAAACACATGCAAAAAATAGGTTATTCCATATTAATTATTTGGCTCTATTAGTTACATCGCAGGGCTATAAACTTAATTTCTAAAATAACAGGCCTAGGATGGAAATGTATTTTAATTGCAACCTATAAATTATAATTTCCGTTCGACCGTTGGAGCCTCATAGCGCGCAAAACGAAGAGGTCGCAGCTTCGGCCCTTCAGACCATACGGAGTTTATAACAACACCTTTCGTCTCTAATCAGTGACATTTGTAACAGGTCGCGGTGATCCCATGTTCTTCACGTCCCATTGCTTTGATTTGGCGATAGAGCAGTTGGCAATGACAATACACAACATCGCTCAATTAAGTGACCGAGACGGAGTGTGAGAGGGAGCCGTCTCCCCTCCTTCCCCTGCCTATTGACAGCAGCTCCCCGGGTAAAAGTAAACAGACACCACGATCCACTTAATCAAACATCAGCAGGTCCACCTCAATCAACAGCACAGGTGTTAATGAAGACTCCCAGAGCTGGCGTAGTATGACAACAGAAAGAAAGACCAGTGCGTTTTTCATACTTTTCGCCATTAATAGACTTATCATTTTATGAAGGTGGTCGTGTCTTGTCATAATTTCCAGAAATAAATGTAGCCTCAGCTACTCACAGCATTTTATTTCTAAGAAATATCTTATGCTTTGAAGTGGGCTTAGTTGATCAAACGATGTTAGTGCTTTTTATGGCTAACGTGTTGACTGAGAGTGGGATTTTGATATACATGTTACTCTCTTAAGAACGTGATGAATTGGATGTTTGTATTATATTAACATGCTTTTACATATAACATTGATTAATGCATAATTGCATACTATGTAATTAATTCAAATCTAACAACATTTTAACACTATAGCTTACTTCAGTAATTACAGTGCTACTACACATGTATAAAGGGTTGCCAACTTGTAAAACATATGTATGATATAACATGGGTTAATGACTTGGGTATAAGATGGATTTGGGGGAATATGACACATATGGTCCTATTCTGAGACTTGACCATGTCTTTGCGAAACTCTAACCTCTGGGGTTGTTTCCTGCCCAGAGTAGATGATCCTGTGTAATCTCTGTGAAGATGAAAGGGGTGATTATCACCTGGCTAACGCAGGGCGTTACTATGGACACCCTACCTCACCCACTTGTCTGATCAGCACTGCATGGGAACCTCAGCCTGGACAATAGAGAGATTTATAAGACTAGACCACAGAAATGAATCAATTAAGGTGTGTGTGTGTGCGTGTATGCGTGTGTGTGTGTGTGTGTGTGTGTGCGTGTGTGTGTGTGTGTGTGTGTGTGCGCGCATGTGTGTATGCTTGCCAGAACCAGCACTGTAGAAATGTTGCCCAATGCACAAGAAAGAACATTTCATATTTAATATTGTCACAGTAAATCACTGAATACAGCCATAGAGACGGGACATACAGTGGCAGTCAAAAGTTTGGACACACCTTGCAAAGAGTGTGCAAAGCTGTCATCAAAGCAAAAGGTGGCTACTTTGAAGAATCTAAAATCTAAAACATATTCTGGTTTGTTTAACACTTTTTTGTTTACTACATAATTCCATATGTGTTCCTTCATAGTTTTGATGTCTTCAGTATTAATCTACAAAGTAGAAAGTAATACAATTAAAGAAAAACCATTGAATGAGAAGGTGTGTCCAAACTTTTGACTGGTACTGTATACTTACAGTATGTGTGTCTGACTGACTGAAAAAATAAATCCAAAGCCCAACTTGACTTTAACGCTCATTACTTTATAGTTCATTATCACAGGGAAAAGGAAAATAGTTTGTTTTTGCATACCCCGATACATCTAGCTAGCCCGCACACAAATGCACATACACAGAGGTTAGGGCACAGCAGTGTAGCATGGTTGTTAGCAATTAGGGGTTAGGTGCCGTGCTCAAGGACACAACGGCTGTGGTACCGCTGTGGGACCACCTGTACACTGCTCAGCAACATAAAATCACTAGATCAGAAATGGGTCGATGATGGAGTCATTCGGTCATTGTTTGGACTGTTTGCCCGTTTAAAGCAGTGTTACTTGTGTTTATCGTGCCACTTCTTCCTGTGCAGGTTCAGCTGCCCTTTCTGGGAGAAACCCTTGTCACAGTCAGAGCAGACAAAGGGTTTCTCGCCTGTGTGGATCCGCTGGTGCATCGTTAGGTACCTGGCTTGAGAGAAGCACTTCCCGCAGTGGGAGCAGCAGAACGGCTTCTCTCCCGTGTGGTGTCGCTGGTGAACCTGGAGGTGCGACAGCTGGTAAAAACTCTTCCCGCAGTCGGAGCACGCGTGGGGTTTATCGCCGGTATGCAAACGGACGTGGTCTTTGAGGTGAGTCCGCCGGGCAAACGCTTTCCCGCACTCGAGGCACCGGAACGGCCTCCTTCCCGTGTGTACGGTCTGATGTTTCGACAGGTCGTTTTTGCTGATGAAACGTTTTCCACATTCGGAACACTGATGAAGCTTCTCGCCGCTATGCCTCTCCTGGTGTAGCTTCAGGAGCGACGTGGAACTGAACTTCACCCCACAGTCGGAGCAGGAGAACGGCTTCTCTCCGGTATGCGTTCGCTGGTGTGCTTTGAGAAGGGCAGCATATTTGAACATCTTTCCACAGTCAGGGCACAGGATAGACTTGATTGTGTTATGTACCTGTTTTTGGTGTTTTCGCAATTGCCAAGAGCTGATGTAACTTTTCCCACAGTTAGGGCATTGGTGGGCACGCTGCTCCCCTGTGTGGGACATCATATGCACCTTTAAGAAGTAATGCCTAGAGGTGTAGCTTTTCCCACATTGACTGCAGGAGTACGGCTTCCTTCCAGTATGCACATGCTCATGTGATTTCAATGATTGCAATTTCTTGAAGGTCTTGTCACAGGAGGAACATCTGTATAGTTTCTCTGCTGTGTGTGTCGTCTGATGTCTCTCAAAGGCCTGCAAGTCATTGAATCTGACCCCACACTGAGAGCAGAAGAAAGGCTTGTGTCGTCCAGTATGTTTGTCCTTCATATGTATCCTTTTGTGAACTTGTAGTGTTTTCAAACAAGTAAATTGTTTCTCGCAGTCAGAACAGTGGTATGGTTTCTCTCCAGAATGATTCCTCATGTGTATCTTTAAATCATGCGACCGAGCGTAACTTCGATCGCAGTCAGGGCAGTGGTAAGGCTTCTCTCCGCTGTGAGATCGCAGGTGTTCTTGAAGATGGGAACTCCTTTTGAATCTCTTCTCACATAGAGGGCAATAGTAAGACCTTTTCACATCGTGAACCCCCTGTTGTTGCTCCCTTGAAGAAGAAGCCTCCACTTGATCAGAGTTAACACTCTCCCCTGTGAGAATGAAAAAAAAACAAAAAAAACTCTCTTTAGTTGCATTCAAAATACAGCCCATAATCCAACCATAATCCAACCATAATCCAACCTAATCCAATCCAAAATTCTTACTACGTTGTTTTACTGCTTTCCTCCTGGCTTGCATAAGAAGATGGTTCTATCTAAATGGTCCACTTTCACAGTGCTTAATGACTAAGATGAACCACACACACACACACATTTTCAGAACATGAAGTGTGTGTGCAGGCAGTGGCTTGGAACCAAGACACAGCATAAACACTGTTTAGTTAGTCCAGTTTCCAGCCTAAAGAAAGGAACATTTCTAAAGCTGACATCTAGCTATCCTATACGACAGCACTATGATCAAAACACTTAAACCTCTTCAGTCATCCAGAGGAAGCACATTGAAAAAAAAAAAAAACAGTCACACTGAACATTGCAATGCTTGTATAACAGTGTAATTATTAATGTTATTAACACACACTATGATTATGACATTGTGACGCTGCACTTAGGGTCAGGGCTATTCAGGGTTATTACTGTAAGTACAGTGCAACAATGAGTAATAACAATACTTATTTCAGTTACACTGTAATATATGCACTAATGAAAAGTGTCGAAATATCTAACCCGTCTGTCGAATCTTACCATGAACAACACAGTCCTCCATCTTCTCATCTTTAATAACGATATTCTGTCCCAGTATTTCCCTGCAGTCCTCAGGCTGCAATGTCACCCTCTCACGAAGTGGCAGTGATGTCATCACTGGATTCTGCAGAGCACACTGGGCTCTGCTGTCACAATCCCCAATCTCTTCCTCCTTCTCCTCCTCCTCCTCATCTTCTTCATCATCTATGAAGACATCCAGCTCTGCTGTTTGACTGCAGTCAAAGTTAACTGATGCCATCTTGGGATCCTGCAGTGCACACTAGTCTAGTAAATTCATTAGGCTACTAAAGAAACACACTTACACACACACACACACACACACACACACACACACACGTGTGTGCACAAACATACGCACACGTGCACACACAAACATTATATACTGGGATATGTAAAACTGCCTATGAAACAGCGTTTCCTCTGAATGGATCTCTGAAATTTCGGGAAAAAATAAGCTACTGAGCTGTCTTAGCCAGATCCAACCCCCATGATCTGTGTTTGCTTACTCACATTATTTTTTCTTCTCATACACCTCTGAACATTCCCCATAGGGCTTGTTATCCTCCTCAGATTATCATATTTCCTTTTAGATTTTTCCAGTTGTTGTTGGAGTTTGAACATTTGCTGCCTAAGCTCCATTTTTTCTTTTTGCAATTTGATGCAAAACTTTGACATTTTTTCAACTTCTTTTGCTCTTGATGGCTTTCGTGAGGCAAGTGGTTTCCCCAGCCCTGGAAATGCAGCCTTGTGTGGGTGCTCCTGCTCTGGAATGGTGTGTGGCTCTTGTTGGGGTTGTCCAGGGTGCCCCTCTGGTGTGTGACCATCTTGGCTCTCCATGGACACTGAGGTTAGGTTCGTCTCAACAAGAATCTCCCTAAGCTTTCTCCTGTGCCTCTTCTGATTTATACCCTCTTGTCATTGTCCTCCTCGTCCATGTTGACATCTGTCTCCAGTGCTTGACTGCAGTATTCCAGCATCTCGGTCATCTCTGAGTCCTGCAGTGCACCCTGGGCATACAGTGTGGAAGGAGATTTGCAGACTGGGTTTATCTAGACCAATATGAACATATTAAACAATATTTATTGTTGTGACCAGTCACACATACTGGATAGGGAATTACATTCATGCTGATATGTCTGATACTAACACAAAGTGGCTGTTAGAATTGACTTCTAATTGGAGCGAGCTAAACATTTTGACCTATTCATGTTTTTCTTTAGCCTGCCTACACAAGCATATGTTCACCGCGCACTACAGCACGAGTAGATACTGTTCCTGGCTGGTTTAAGGATCATTGTCATAGCCAAAAGGACTCTAAATGTGGCTATGCTTTTCCTAGCTGACGTTAAAGTTCACTCACCGTCCACTGATCCAAGTCCAGTTTGATATTAGACAGATTGGTCACGTTTGTCAGGAGTGAATATTTGAGTCATCGAGCTGTCTAGTTTTGTCAACAAATCATGTTGAGCAAAAACAATGTATTCGTCCTTTTACTGCATTCCAAAAGATGATCACATCGGTATGGGATTACTACGACACATCTGCAAAGATTCTATACTCTTTGACATCGGGAACATTCTTCTTCGGCAAAGAAACGACACACATCTGTATTCTGGTCTGGGGGGTTCTATAGATAAAGTACAAACAATGTCGCCACCTGCTGTCCTGGAGATTAACTAAATTATCTGTTTTTCAAAACTTTTAATATGGATTAGAATGATCCGCATTCTTTTTTTTGCGACCGAGGATCAGATTTATCTGGCAGATGCAGACATCATCTGATCATGGAGAGCAAAAAGATAATCAAAATAATTAGTATATAATACTAATAAATTAATAAATAATATATAATAATAAATAATACGTTTTGAGATACTGGGCCCAGTGGATTAAATGTCGACTTCATATTGACTCCTCATAGAAACTCCCTGATTAATAATTAGGCTATACACACCCATACAGCTAAACATTTGAGCAATGGTTGTATTCTTTTACAACATGACCATATTTCTAATCAAACCATTTTCACAGACTCAAAGTTGACATTGACAAGTTATCATCTTTGTTTTCCCAACAAAACACACAACTCTTACAACAATAATACGTTTCAATTAAAGTGTACCAAGTGAATGAATACCAAGTGAATGATTTTCACAAGCTAGACTATAACAACTTGCATGGTTGTACTGTACTAATACATTTGTATCATATTCATTAATAACATTTTAAAATATTTTTTCATGAGGTTATATAAGCAACATTGTACGATTCACACATTCTGAAGTATGAAACTGCATGTGTAAAATGAACGGTTGACTTAATAAAATACAATAAAAAACCATTACATTATATGAACACACAAATGTGGTAATAATAGGACAAACCTTGGTGATCACAAGCAATAACATGTGCATGCCCAGATTGGGCTGATTTGGCTAATATTACACCCTACCATTGCCAACACTCAGACAGATGGAGGCTACCATCAAAATGCCAGTTCTGGCCCAAACTTCCTTGGGCACTGGCAGACATAATGACATTGCTTGCCATCGGCTTTCATACCACTGTCTATCTTTGGTCTCCAATATTCATCCCTTGTTAGAGAAAAATAAAAAGTTCTTTCCTATTTATATGGTATAAGGCTATAGGGACGTGGGAGGTCGTCCCCACTTCGACTGCTCTGCTACTGCCTCTCTGGTCAAAGCAATATTTATATTTAATATTTATTTATTGCCTTTTCGGGACCCTCTCGTCTCGAAGCTCACACCAGATCAGAAAGGAAACAGACTTATAGAAACACAAGAGCTGTTTTCCAAAATGCGTTCTTGTACTCTATCTAGAGCGTATATCAAGTACACTATACGCTCTAGATAGGGTGCAAGAACGCATTTTAGAACACAGCCAAGATTTGAATATGACATTTGTATTTTTTATGATGTTCCCTTCCCGTGTGTTGATGCTTCGAGGCCGTAATAATACGTGTCTTGTATTGCAGTTATCAAAACAAACATTTCACATAGAAATTGAAACATTTTTAAAACACAAGTGGTCGAGAATTATAACAGACGAGACAGGCAGAGTACTCTCGCGATGTTTACTTCTGGCGCTTTAACGTTTTGCGGGATTCCAATATTGCACAGGAGCTAACGACATGGAAATGGCGCTTAGCTAGTCACATTTATGAAACTGCCTTGAAGAACAAGTCAGGAAGACAGTTAGTGATCGTTGTTCTCCGAATACAGGGCCCTAAGAGGTTAACCGTTTGCCGGTTTCACAACATTTGTCACCAAACAAAGATCAGAGGGTCGCGCAACCTGGGAGAGCGAATTATGACATATTAGTAGCTAAAGAGGAGACGCAACGGAAAATACATATGATTGAACGACATCGGCCGTCAACATCGGACAGCTAACTTCTTACTACTAGGCAAGGTGAGCGTTATTGTGTCTATTTTCGCTGGTGGTCCTACGCTGTCACTTGTTTTTAGCTGTAGCTTGTTACCAGAGTTACCACCAGATCGGCCAACTTTTGTGAGCAGACACACAGCTAAACGTAATCAGCTAGCTAACTAGCATGCTAGCTAGCTACCATGATGCGAGGTTTGAGCTTTGGTTTTTTGATTCACCCGCCAGAGATAAGCCGACACAACTAGCTGGTTATGTCAACGATTTGAATGTAACCACGGTATGGGACAGTGCAGCGGGAAGCATCCTACTAGCACTACTAGCTACTTGAAACATGAAATGAATACAACTGGCGTTAGTAAATCTAGCTAACTTCGCAAGCAAGGCGGTCTAGTTCTAGCTACAGCATGCGGGCAGCCTGGTCAGGTTGGCTAGCTAGCTACCTAGTCACACATGCTCCTAGGGATCCATTGGCTAGCCAGTGATTGTCAATGCATTTGTCAGATAAATGTTGTCCATGTTTTATTGCTCCGTTTAATCGGTAGATCTATTAGGAAGCGCTAGCTATCCAGAATCCATTATGGCCGGACTGGCTTGCTAAACTGTTCGTGTCATTTGAATTGCGCCACAACACAGGGCCCCACAAGAAATACATGGCCAAAACGCTAGCTAGTTAGCTAATGGCTAGCTGCTTGTTTTACAATTGTATGTGTGGAATACTTGTCCTTGAATGCACACCTTCAGGCTGTATCTAAGTGGCTTTCTCAGATAGTCTTATCTTGAACACGCATGTACTCATATGTTGTCATACACTACGTGATGTAGTCAGAGGGTTAGCTAGCAAACTAGCAGGAGCAGAAACAGGGGTAAAAACATGCCCCTGCAGACCAACTTGTCATAGCATCACTCAAGCTCTTGGCTCATCATGAAACTTCATAGCTAGCGTTTAGGTCTGTCTTGATGTAGATAGCTAACGTTACTGTAATTTAGGAAATTGTTGTCGGTTGATTACGGTTAGGTGTATTGGTTTAGCAAGTCCATGACGATACTTTTGGCATTACCTGATCGTTGATTTTTTTTTTTTCTATTGTCACTAAGTGTAGTTACAGTGTTTGTGTCAATTGTTCAGTCTGTCACTAGCAAAAAGTTCACATCTGCCAGCATAAACCAGCACCAACAGAAAAGACACACTGACAAGCTCACACACATGCTGCAGCTGTCATGATAGCTTGGAGGCTCAGGGCCAAACTGCTGACCACTGTGTACCATAACACAGCAGAAAGACCCCCTTTGTCCCCCTGTGTTAACCCTCAAAGCTGTAAAGCTAAAACCTGGAGTGATTAGAGGCTAGCAAAACTGCACGCTCTCTCTTTTGATATTATCCAGGACTAACTGGGAAATAATGTCTGTGGCTCTGAGTCTGCATCTTACAAAGTTGCCCGTTGATTGTTTTATAGCAGCTACAAACAAACTGTTCAAGCAGAATTGTAATCTAAGTCTGTGTTCTGTGCTGGGAAGCTTTTGCATGTATAGCCTTGTATGCAAAATTACTTGTACATTTCGTTTGCTATGTGAGGTGCATGTGTGTTGCTAATGCAGTGTTTTGTGTTTTGTGTCCAGTGAACATGCGTGACCTGACTGCCCAGGTCACCAGCAGCTTGCTGCGTTTCCCAGGGGTGACGATAGATGCACTGGGGGAGGATGAGATCACCCTGGACTCAGTGCTGCATGGGAAGTTCACAGTCGGTAAGCACCTTCTCCAGGCCGTAGAAGTCTCTTTTTGGCCATGTCAGAGAGGACGGAAGTACAGCCCTTTCGAATTATAAACAAGATTTTCACCACCATACAAAGCATCTTCACCCCAATCAATACCCCTAGATAAAGTAATATTATCCTAGGCCGTGAACTTGCCGTGAACATTTCTGACAGCATAGACATTTGTCTCCTCTGGTAGCGCCATCTAGTGGTTTACAGTCTCTGTATCCCAAGATCTCAACGTCTCCTCAGACATAAACACACAAAGTAAATAGTTATTCTCTTCTGTCTCCGTGCCCTACTGCTCCCTGTCCCCTACCCCACTGACATGCCTTCTTCCCTGGGTGCAGAGCGCAGCGGGCTGGCCTGGCTGGCCTGTGGCCCCCAGCTGGAGGTGGTCCATGCCGTGACCGGGGAGCGGCTCTCGGCTTACTGCTTCAGCGGCGGGGGAGAGCACCCACCCAGCGTGCTGGCGGCCAGGGACTTCTGCTGGCTGAAGAGGACGGGGCTGCTGGTGGGGCTGGAGCAGGCACAGGGCAGCATGCTGTGTCTCTACGACCTGGGCATCTCCCGGGTGGTCAAGGCTGTGGTCGTACCAGGCAGGGTGAGTGGTTCTGCTCATGCCCGTTGGAATAGTCAGGGCTCCGTCTCCATCTCCGTTCGCCTCTTCATCTCAACGCACATTACACAGTCAAGTTGCCATGTTCAACATGTAAATGGCTATGTATCCTCTATTGTATCCACAGGTGCCCTGTATATAGGTGGTGTGTACAGTATATTTGTGTCTATGGTTGTATATCCTGGCCGTTTTTGATTTGACATGGGAGTGTTTGTGTCTGTGTGTCCCCCTGTAGATCACTTGCATCGAGCCCCTGGTGAGCTACGGTGGCGCCAGCGCCAGCACACAGCACCTGCACCAGAGCCTCCGCTGGTTCTTTGGCGTGGCGGCTGTGGTCACAGACCTGGGCCACGTCCTCCTGGTTGACCTGTGCCTGGACGACCTGTCCTGCAGCCAGAGTGAACTTGAAGCCTCAGGTGTGTGTGTGTGTGTGTATATGCCTCTTTGTGTGTCTGTTTATCTATCCATGTCTGTTCAACTGTCTATCTCTTTTAACTCTCTCTCTCTCTCCCCCTCCCTCCCTCCCTCCCTCCTTCGCCAGACCTGGAGGTGGTGAACAAGTCCCCCGCTGAGATCCCTCGCCTCCGGGAGGTGGAGACGCGCCAGGGGAGGCACCTGTCTCTGCAGCTGAGCGGCCCCACCGGCACGGCGGCCACGGCCCTGCAGTACATCGCCCGCACCAACCAGCTGGCTGTGGGCTTCTCTGACGGCTACCTGCAGCTCTGGAACATGAAGACGCTCAAGAAGGAGTGAGTTTTACACCCACCTGATTGATTGATTATACAGAAATGGTTGTGTTCCTATCGATCTGTTGTCACCGATCGAACATCAGAATGAGCCACCCATCCAAGTTAAGCATTACTCGAGTCACTACAGGTGTGTGTGTCTGTGTGTGTGTCTGTGTGTGTGTGTCCTGCTCCCTGTCCTGACTGTGTCTGCTGTGTGTCTGCTGCAGGTATCACTCCCAGCTGGAGGGGGGGAGAGTGCCGGTGTACGCCTTCACCTTCCAGGAGCCAGAGAACGACCCCCGCAACTGCTGCTACGTGTGGGCCGTGCAGTCCGCCCAGGACCAGTGAGTGAGCCCTAGAGGCAGCAGTACTGGCCCTATGACGGCTCCCTGTCTTGTACTGTACATGCTCTGATTTCTCACGTGCTGACGAGCAAGTCTTTGTGGTGCAAAGAATAGTGCTGTGAGCACAGGCGATAGTCTGATCTCAGCTTGATAATGTTTTACTAGTGATCGTTATAATGATGGATTTCCTGACGTTTTCATGCTTTACATTGTATGACGGTAGTTGTTTCACTGATACTTAGTACTCCTAACTCCTCTCCTCTCCTCTCTATCGTCAGTGAGGGGGATGTTGTCAGCCTCCATCTGCTCCAGCTGGCTTTCAGTGAGAGGAAGTGTCTGGCCTCAGGAAAGATCCTCTATGAGGTAATTGCAAGGTTCTCCCCAGGATTTTTTTCAAAACCCAAACCCTGAAAAAGAAAACGCTTAAATGTCAGAAACAATGGAAAAAAACTGACTCATCTCAAGGGGTTTTAACCATGTGGAAGTCCTGAAATGAGATGAATAAGTACCCCAGGCTCTGTTCTACCCTGGCCTGTTGGATCCAGCTTCTGCTCAATGCCTCCTTTGTTCAGCCAAAGACCCAGTACCGCCTGTCAATCGGATGTTCTGGGTCAAGTGCTTGGTCTGTGGTGGTGCCAAGGTGCCCTTGGTGGGTTGAAGCTGCATGCCCGGAAAGTGTTTAAGCCCTCACGAGTTGAGATCAGTGGTTTTCACCAGTACTTAGAACTGAAGATATAGTCCCCTCCATGAGTATTGGGGGGGAAAAGGAATCATGTAAACAACATTGAATTAAAGCTGGAAATCTCTATTTTGACCTCACAGTAATTGGTTGGGGGGAGAGAGAAAGAAAGTAATTCTTCCTTCTTCTAGTATTGTGACTGCCAATAGCCCCTGGTCCTACCATAGATGACTTTTTCTTGTGATGACTGATGGATAGATGATTCACTTACTTAACCAAATGTATTTGTTGTAAGTCGTCTGCTAAATAAATGTAAATGTACTTGAACCCCCCCCCCCCCCCCCCGTCTCCCACAGGGTCTGGAATACTGTGAGGAGCGGTACAGTCAGGAACTCAGTGGCACAGCGTTTCCCCTGAGAGCTCAGGCCACAAACACTCGCCTGCTCAGCTGCCAGACCATCGAGAAATTCCGCCACCACCCGGACAGAGACGACAGTATGAACGAAGGTAGAAAAACAACAACAAGCTGAATCCCTGCCCGCTTATGATCGGGGCTTCTTCTCTCTGTTACCCATTGGCTACATTATGGAGTCTTAAAAAACAAAAATAATTCGTAACCCCTTGGCTTGATCCTTATTACCTCCTAAAGACCATAAAATAAAAACAAAACAAAACAAATCCTTCCTCTAGCATTGTGACTGCCAATGGCCCCTGGTCCGAGCATTGATTACTTTATCTTATGATGACTGATGGATAGATGATTCACTTACTTAAACGAATGTATTCGTTGTAAGTCGCTTTGGATAAAGGCGTCTGCTAAATGCCATAAATGTAAATGTGAATTGCAAAAGCATGTATGCTTTTTGATAAGCTAGAATATTGGTACAGGAATACATTTCGACGGTGGTTGCTGTGCGGGTGCTGAGTGTGTCCTCCTCTACCCTCAGTGGCGTCCCCAGACACAAGCGTGTCTATATTTAGCTGGCAGGTCAAGGCGTACGGACAGGGCAATCCCTCGACCTACATCGGGGTCTTCGACATAAACCGATGGTACCACGCACAGATGCCCGATTCTCTAAGGTAGGATTCGTCCTCCTGCGATAACTCAAGACTCGGTGTCTGAAAGTGACCTTGAGGTGTTTACTTCCTACTGCTTTTGGTTAATTAACAACCTCGGTAATGGCTGAAAGAGTAAGATCTGTGACGTCTCTCTCAGAACGGGGGAGTCTCTGCGCAGCTGTCCTTACTTGGCGGTGTGGTCTCTGGACACTGTGGTGGAGATGACCTCGCCCTGCCCCCTGCTGGACGTTCTGGTGCATGAGCGCAGCCTGAGCAGGGGCCTGCCCTACACCTGCCCCCCGCCTGAACACTTCTTCAACCCCACCACATATAACTTTGGTACCTATTCACACACACACACACACTCACAGACTGACATATTCTCAAGTTGTACAAAACCTACTACTCTGTCCAGGGACGTGTGATTTATTTTCATATTTCTTTCATTTAACAGATGCAAGCTGTTTGCTCAACACTGGCATTGTGCACTTAACTTGCTCTGGGTATCAGAAAGAGGTGAGTTTATCCCCCTACGTTTTTACTTACTTGTGTATTTGAGTCTACGCACACATTGCTGCATTATGACCCAAGTACTTTCGACCAGTTTCTCTAAAATGTGTGTTGTGTGTTTGTGGTTGGTTAGACCCTGAGCTTCCTGAAGAAGGCCGCTCCATGCTCTGGTGACGTTATCTCAAACGCCTACTCTCGCTGTCTGATGTCTGGCCTGCTGTCATCTCGCCTGGCCGACGTGCAGCCCTCCAGCCTCACTCAGGTACACACACACACACACATTCACATTCACGTGTACACACACACACACATTCACGTGTACACACACACACACATTCACGTGTGTACACACACACACATTCACGTGTACACACACACACACACACGCACATTCACGTGTACACACACACACACACGTACACATATTATGCTTTGCCAACTGTTGTGGAAATTCTCCACTGTAGTATTGTATTTCAGTAAAAGTGAGATTCAAGAGCCGAAGGTCTTGTTAAAGCCACAATATGAATCTATTACACTTGCAAGCGGAGAGACACTCCAAACAGAAGTTCAGTGAGATCTCTGAGATGCAGCTCAGCTACCTTCCTCCTTTAAAGAACACAATCAAGGACAAACATAGGGATGTTGGCGGTTTGGAGTTCACCGTGTCAACAACAGGTGTTGTTGCACCCAAGGACTGTTTCCCACAGTCTGCTCCCAACCTCCAATCCCTGCTTTGCCCAACCACAATACGCAACAACAACATTTCCACAGCTCGCCTCACCATAAGGGCAGGCAGGCCTAGTACATTGTTATAAGCATACAGCAGTACTCTGTCCGAACACATCTCTTTCAATAATATTTCTATCACAATCTTTGTGCTTTGCCATGTTTTGTTTCTTTGTGTTGATGGTTTCGGCCAGGGACTGGTTTGTAATTCCGTGTCCCGTCTGGTTTGCCAGGCGGAGCAGTTGGACGCCATCTTGTCAACAGCCGTGGAGACCAGTTCTCTGGGCCTGATCACTGGCTGCATCAAACAGTGGACCACTGAGGGTGAGTCACCACACAGACAGCACTCTTATATCACCCAGTGTGGAAGAAGTCTCGTCTGCATCTCCAGCAGTGTGAAATGGCGGGTCAGTGCAGATGAGGGAATGGAGATGAGGAAGAGGAGAGGTTCTTGGTGACTAAGCGTTTTGTTTGTGTGTTGCTTTTCCCCGCAGAGCAACCGGGGTCTGCAGTGAACCTACGCTACATCCTGGAGTGGGCTTGGGACAAAGTAGTCCACACCAAGGAAGAGCTGGATGGAATATGTGAGTTCTCTCTCACTACGTTTTAACACAGATGGCCACACTTGTCACGTTTTTTTTTCTGTTTTTGAAACTACGCTTCATATTTCGCCGTCCGTTTTTGTTTGTGTGTATTTGTACTCTGTTTGTGTGCTTTATGTGTCCCATGTTTCCCCAGGTGCTCCACTGTTTGACAGCTCCTCTAACTTCACTGACCCCCAGACTCTGCAGCTGCTTCAGCACAGCCAGAGGCTGCTGGGCAACCTCAGCACCATCTTCCACTGCCTGCTTAACGAGGCACAGGAGCTCACACAGAGAGGTTATCCATCTCTCTCTCTCTCAGAATAGCTCAGAATCTCACATTTAGCCTGCAAATAGATAACACCGTTTCTCATGTGTTTTCAAGCACTCTTAGATGGTGAGTATAGGTAGGCGACTGACTCTGTTGTTTGTTTGTTGTTCCCAGGGCTGGTGGGTCTCATGAATAAGAACATGGTGTCCAGTCTCATCTCCCAGTACGCTCAGGTGGTCCTCTGGTTCTGTCGGACTGGGCTCCTACCTGAGGGCTCAGGTAAGAGATGGCTTTGCGGTTGGACAATCACTCCTGCACTCACCTTTTTACCTATGGGTGTTTTTAATTGGTCTTTTTATTTTTTTTGTTCCTTTCATCACCCAATATCCAGAATGATTTAACAGTATTAAGCTTCACAAGACAAATGAAGACTCTTGCCATCAAGTTATTATCCAGCTTGTTGTTTGGGAGAACTAAATGGTTGTTATTCCCCTCCCGTCCAGACGAGGACGCTCTGCAGATCTCCCGGCCGTTCTACAGGTACTCTGTGGTCAAGAACTACTACACCATCCGCAGAGAGGAGCTGCAGCAGCTCTCCAAGTGAGTGGCCTTCAGATCAGACCAGCCAATAAGACCAGACAATATTTTTTGGATTGGTTTGTGCTAGAAAAAAAATGGCCAATCAACCATATGTCTATCGTTTTCTCAGGGGAAAGTGGTGTGCAGACTGCCTGATGATTGACGGCTTGGTTGCCCAATGTGGGGAGCACTTGGTCAACCTGTGGCAAAGGGACGAGGGCGGGACAGGACAGTATCCACCTCCGACGTTACATGTGAGCGTCCAGTGCCCCCGAGCAAACACCAGACTCACTCCTCAAGTTCAAACAATGATCACCCTGCTAAAGAAGCTGATCTGTTGATCTTCTCTTTGTGGTCTACAGGCCTTGCTGGATATTTACCTCCTGGAGAACATTGATGAATCTGCCAAGCACGCCATTGTATCCTTGCTGTGTTTATCCCACCGCTCCAACCACCCATCTTGCCCCTTAAAGCATTGATTGATTGATTGAATATATAGAAGCCCGCCTCTCTACTCGGATCATATAAAGAAGGGTGGATGCTTTCTCAAAGTCTTCTAACAAGGCCTGTCCATCACACACACCCTCTCTCTCTGTACCAGCCTTAACCTGCCACCCTCTAGGTTATCTATCTGCTGCTGGATGTGATGTACTCATTTCCTAATAAGAGCGGGGCATCTGTGGAGTCTTTCCCCACAGCCTTCGCCATCCCCATCGGACTGGTCAAGCTGGTGCAGGGTCTCTGGCTGCTCGACCACCACGACCATCAGGTACACACACAGTCTCTCTCACACTCACACACACACACACACACACACACACACACTCACTACTGTCTGATAAACTGGCACAACGACTACATGACTGGATAATTATTATTTAAAAAAAATATATATATATATATATATATATAAATCCCCTCCCCCATTGACACCTGACCTTTTTACCTCTGCCAACAGAGCTCTCTGGAGCTGCTCCTGCACCCAACGACCACTACCTCCCTGTGGGATTGGCAGCACGGCCGTGTCCTGCAGGCGCTGATGTGTCAGGGTCAACACGTCGTGGCACTGCGATACCTCCACATCATGAAGCCCCCCCTGTCCTCCACGCCTCAGGCCAAGCTCTGCCTCTCTGTGCTGCTACACAACAGGTACGGGGATGGCAGAGGTCAAGTTTGGGGCAAACTCCTTTTCAATTGTACGAATTCATGAAGTGGTGTTTTGAAACTCAAATTCAAATCCAAACGTTTTGTATTTTCAGTTTACAGTAGATGTGACGCATTGAGTTGAGTTGCTGACTATTGGAACATACCGTATACCCAGATCCTTTATTGAGAAATCTTTGAAGATGAATGCCTTTGGCCTCCTGAATTACCTAATTGTAATTCAATTCACGTCTGGAACTGATGGAATTTGCCCCTACTGTGTGAGTGTGTGGACAGTACTGTGTGAGTGTTTCATCACCCAGATTACATTGATTTTCTTTCCTTTTTGTTATCCCTTTCCTCCCTCTCTTTTGTTCTACTTCTTCTTTCTCTCCCCTCTTGCTCCCTCCCTCCCTCCCTCCCTCCTCCGTCACTCCCTCCCCTCCCTTGTCTAGGTGTCTGGTGGAGGCATGGACGATGCTGAGGCAGAACTCCAGCAGGCTGAATGTGGAGGAGCTATTGCATTTCCTCTATGAGACATGTCAGGAGCTGGGCCTCATGAAGGAGCTGCTCAAACTGCCCTTGGGCCTCGCGGAACAGGTAGGGAGCGCTAGTTCGCTGTCAGGGGGGTCCATGCAACTGACAAAACATTCCGTGTCTCGACCATGGTTGCATGGTCTACATTAGGTTTACATAATTTAACAGGTTTAAGTCATAATACGGTGTATTAAAAGCCAGATCTCTGTCTTGGTCTGTGTGTATCCAGGAGTGTTTGGAGAAGTTCTTGCAGGGTACAGGTGGTCTCCAGAACAGGGAGCTACTGATGGTGCACTACCTCCAGCAGGCCAACTACGTGCCTGCCCTGCAGCTCAACCACACCCTCAAGTTGAACATGGTGGTAAGGAGTACAGCAAATTTTAAATCTAGCTTTCATTTTAAAAACTAAAATGTTAATACACTTAACAATACACGCAGAGATGTACAACATGCCCTCTTTTACATAGAAAATAAATAAAAGTGGACTGTAGGTGATTTATTTTTGTGACACTTGTGTGGACTTCTGGTGGTAAATTCATCCATTTTGTTTTCCCTTGTGTCTTTTCCTACCTCAGAACGAGAGGGATCCTAAGCTGAAGGAGAGGACCAACACCAGGAACTCCATCCTGGACCAGTATGGGAAAGTTCTCCCACGAGTCCAACGGAAACTGGCCACCGAGAGAGCGAAGCCATACCACCACCCCTCCACCATCCTCAGAGAGGGTATGTGTGAGATGGATGAAAGAGATTTGGATGCTGGTCTTTTATACAGTTATTAATTGACTGATTTTTATTTAAAGCTGAAAAAAGAAAAAAGATCACAGCCTGTTTTTGAAAGCGTCTTACTGTTTTGTCTTCCACAGTGTCTAGACCGCAGCCATTGTCGACGGTCGCCAAGCGTTCCACCCACGAGAATGTGTTGACCAGAGCTGGGTTCATCAACAACGTGCTGTCTAAGATTGAGGAGGTGCGGGGGGGCAAGAACCCCATGCCCCAGCCCTCCCCACTAAATAGGTGAGAGCGTGACCCAGTCCCAAACCATCCATCCTTCTCTATCCCCCTTGTTAGTTCCCTCCCAGAGATCTGAAAGGATTGGCTAGGTTTCTGCTGTGTGGAATTAGTCCCACCTAGCCTCTGTCCGATTCAAACATACGTCATTTAGGTCATTAGGCCAAAGTTCATAAGGATTGCAGGATTCCTGAGCAATTGTAGCGAAAGTTGGAAGCCTACTACACTGTTTAGGTTTAATAAATATTTGCTAGCAAGAATGAAAATGCCTACAAGCCTGTTGAGCGATCGACATTTCGATTGATAAAAGTGAAAAAATAAAACCTCTTCCCACACCCAGCCCCAAGGCAGGAGAGATGCTGTGTCCCAACCCCCGGCTCTCCTCCCTGGATCTGCCCTTTGTGGGTACCCCCATCACCATGACTGCCAAAAGGAAGTCCAGGTAAGGACTGAGAGGCACTGCTAATTATATATGAGCATGCATAACCTGGACATTGTCTACATATTTTCACATATTTCTTTTCTTATTGCATGCCTGTGTCAAAATGGTTGTCATACATACTTAATTTCAGTACATACTGTATTGAATGTTAACCTTAAGTATTAGTTTGATTAAAGATACTGTCAATATAGCTGACATTACCTTTCACAACCCCTCTCCTGTTCCAGGCTGCTGGATCTGGTGGTGTACCCCTCTTCTCAGACTACCCCCGCTCAGGGGTCAAGCTCTCTCCTGACCCCCCCTAAGCCAGCAAGCTCCTGGGTCCCGCACAAGAGCATCAGCAAGGCCCCCGAGCTCAGCCTGCTGCAGACGCCTCTAGTGGTCAAGGTGAGACACTATCAGTTCATCAAGCAAATCCTATTGTTTTTGAATCAATGATTTGCTTGTAAAGGGGTATCACGCACAGAAACAATAGAATACACCAAATTCATAAATACATTTAAAAAAAAAATAAAGTTAAACTGTAGTGAAATCTTCTCTTCCTGCAGTCACAGAAAGGCAAACGGCATTGCTGAGGCTGAATCAGATGAGGCTATTATTCTTTCTGTATGACGGATCTGATCCTTTGAGATCTAATTAGCTGAGTTGTTTGTTTGTCTGCTGTTTGTTTTCCCCCAGCGAGCCCGAGCCTTGGCTGCATCTGGCCCCGTGTTCTCAGCCTTCACCCCCCAGTCCATCTTGAGGAGCAGCCTGCGCCCTACCCCTGTTGCCACTCCCTCTGCCTCCCCTGGGCGCTCCATTACCCCCCCGCCACGCTCCAAGGAGAGCCGCATCACGTTCATCGAGGAGACTGCCTCTCCTGAACCGGAGAAGGTCCCCCTCCGGTGGAGCAATGGGGTAAGACACCCAGACTGTCTTCACTGTTCATCACTATCTGTCCATGCTAGAACCACAGGCATCTACAGGCATGATGGCATCTTGTTAGGTCCTCAAAATATTTTTATTTTATTTTTAACACACCTGGCCAGAAGTATATGGTTAAAAGACACTCGGACATGAAATGGTGTGATATTTTTGAGCTGGGTGTCACATGTTAATGTTTTTGTTGTTTTTCTCCTCTGCAGATAGCAGCCGATAGTGAGATCAGCCTGCTGTCCAGAAGCTCCCCCCTGCCGAAGACTGGTCTGGAGGGCTGGAGTGCACACACTGCTGAGGACGAGGAGGAGGAGGATGACAATGAAGATGAGGAAGAGTTGGAGGAAGACATGGATCAAGACGAGACGCATGTGAAGTTCATACCGCCACTAGATCGCGAGCCCTCAGTGAGGGGAGAGTCGGAGAGCGGATCCTCTGTCCAAGAGGTCGCTTTGGAGACCCCTTTGCCTGGGTCGATGCTGGGTTCATTGCCAGGACGATTCAGTCTTGGCCTCGAGACGAGTCTGGCATCAGCCCAATCGACAGACACCACCCTGGAGTTCCATGATGCACCTCTCCCTGAAGACCTGGAGAAAGAAGAGCCGGGACTGCCTTTGGAGGAAGATGATAATGATGAGGAAGTGGTGGTGAACCTGAAGGCTCCAGAATTACAAGTCCCACTGGCACTTGAAGAGGAGGCCTCAGTCACCAATGAGCAGAGTCTTCCTCCATCAGTGGAGGAAGAACAGGGTGTGGTTCAGGAAGTGAATGACAGGGACATAAATAGCCAACAGGAAGTGGTTGAAGAGCAGAGCCCTGTGCATGAGCTGGACCAGCAAGAGGAGGAGGAAATGAAAGTTTGCCCTGTGCAAGAACAACAGGTTGTTGGACAGGAAGAGGAAGTAAAGGACAAAGCGAGCCTCGAACAGGAAGTGGATCCAACTCACGACCTGGAAGTGACTAAGGTCCTCAACCATCAGCCAGAGGTGGTGGAGGAGACCCCAGACCAGCCAGAGGTGGTGGAGGAGACCCCAGACCAGCCAGAGGTGGTGGAGGAGACCCCAGACCAGCCAGAGGTGGTGGAGGAGACCTCCGACCAGCCGGATGGGGTAGAGAAGACCCCAGATCAGCCGGAGGAGGTGGTGGAGACCTCAGACCAGCCGGAGGCGGTGGTCGAGACCTCAGACCAGCCGGAGGTCGTGGTGGAGGAGACCTCAGATCAGCCAGAGGCAGTGGTGGAAGAGACGCCAGACCAGCCAGAGGCAGTGGTGGAAGAGACGCCAGACCAGCCGGAGGCGGTGGTGGAAGAGACGCCAGACCAGCCGGAGGCGGTGGTAGAAGAGACCCCAGACCAGCCGGAGACGGTGGTGGAGACCCCAGGCCAGCCGGAGGCGGTGGAGGAGACACCAGGCCAGCCGGAGGCGGTGGAGGAGACACCAGACCAGCCAAAGGTGGTGGTGGAGATGCCAGAACAGATGGAGGTGGTGGAAACGCCAGACCAGCCGGAGGTGGTTGTGGAGCAGACACCAAAAGAAGAGGACTCACAGCCGACGGTGTCCATGGAACACACAGGTGAGGGTTCCACCCACCTGTGAGGACTTCACTCAGTTAGGAAGACTTGGCTACAGAGGCTGCCAGAGGCTAATTAAACTCATTTCATCCATGATGTCCTGCTTGGTTTCAGCTATGTGTAGATAATGAATTATTATTAATTGATTCCCACCAGATTTGTCATAGACAAAGTAAGAAAGGCACATGGGAACAAGTGAAATGTTTTAAGGTAGTGATTATTTTAAGGGTTAAATAATGCATCTAATGGCTCTTTGGTGGAGTCATGTACCATGATGTATTCAGACATGACCTTCATGAATGGACAAAGATGACAGGAGCAGGAAAGGTGGTTTTCAAACCCATCTTCACTGTTCTAACTTCTAACATGCAGAGGGGTTGTGAGTGCAGCGCAGGGAATTCAGGTAAAACCATAGTTGGATTAAATTTGGTCTGACACAGCTAAACAAAACAACTGCTGATCTGAAGCTGCTTGATGATGATGATGATAACGGGGAAGGATAAATATGACATGGTTAAACATACTCCCTTTCCCTCCATAGATTTGGACGAGTTTGTGGAGCGCCATTTATTTGGCAACGACCTTTCTCCACTTGCCCGGGCTGGCATACACGAGACATCAGACAACTGGACCTCTTTCAATAGGTACATATAACACCTCTTTACTAATATCCTCAGGGGCAATTTTGACACCGTCATCAGGCACAAATACATCAATCTTCCTTATATACAGGCAACTTGCCCTCATAGGACACTATAGATGTTGACTGTGTGCACACTGTGTTCTGTGCATTGAAAATAGAATATAGTGCACCATTCTGACCCCAGTCTTTTCTCTCTTGTGCAGTGAGCCCATGTGTGATGTTGAAGAGGAGGAGGAGGGGCCTGCCCCTGCAGCCCCCCCAATACTGACCACTCAGAAGTCTGTGGCGTCTGTGGCATCATCTGAAACCACCGGCACTGACTCCCCCTGTGAGTGACCTATCTTTCCTGTGTGACATGTGAAGTACAGTATGTCTAATGCTGAGGCAATACAACTAGATAGACACCTAATAATATACACAAATAAAACAAGCAACAGGGAGCTAGAGCCAGGTATAGAAATTGTATAATTCATTATGGTCTGTGTATTGTAGTTCATGTATCACCATTTGATGTACTGTTCTACCACATCTATTTGGTTGTGACCCACTGCCTTCTCCCTGTAGCTGTGGTGAGCCTAGATGACACTGAGGAGCTCTCAAGTGCTGTCTCTGAGGAAGAAGAGGAGGAGGACGAAGAGGAGGAGGAGGAGGATGATGATGATGATGAAGAGGAGGAGGAGGAAGAGTCAGATGCTCCTGCTGAGGCTGAGGAGGACTCTGGTAGTGAGGTGGAGATCATCGAAGAGGTACAGGGGAACGGAAGACCCCGACCCTCCCAGCCAAACCCCCCTCTCTATCTGGACCAGCTCCCTCCCCTCCAGCTAGACTCCCAATACCTGCCTGAACTGTCAGAGCAGGATGCTGCTGTGCTCTCATTGGTCATGCCTGAGGCAGAGCTAAAGGTATTCATGTTATCTATTCAGCCTAGATTAAACTAAACCCAACATACTGAGGTTATGCTAACCAATAAGGTCATTGTATGCACACTAAATGTTTGTGTCCTTTTTTTCTGTTTTCTCCAACAGATGGTGGATGGAGAAATGGAGGGGGAGGTGGTGATGGTGAGACTGGGGGCAGGCGGGGACGATGAGGGGGACGGAGTGTGTTACACTGAGTTGAAGCCCTCCACAACCCTGCTGGTCCCTCTGGAGCTAGTGGAGCAGCCGGAACTGGTCCTGGCTGACGAGGCCCAATTGGGGCTCACCGAGGTCGAGGAAAGCAGCGAACCTGAGGTACCTCCCTCTGGCGCTCAAAGCAGCTTCTCTCTGATGCTGGAGCCTGAGGAAGTAGATGATGATGATGCTGATGATGATGCGGACACTGTACCACTGGAGGCATTGTTGGAGCCCAGTGACCATCTGGCCATTGAGCCTCCAGCAGGTGAGGGAGCTGCAGAGGCCCCTGTGACTGAGCCTGAGGTAATCTACCTGGGATCAGACGACCAGGACACTCCCCTTGCTGCGGCGATGCCCCTGGAGGACCAAGCAATAGAAATGGACACCTTGGACAGGATCATGGATGGCTGGACAGAGGAAGAGGCTGAGACTGAAGGACCAGAGGCCATGTTGGAGAAGAATGTTCCTTTAGCCGTGGATATGCTGCCTGGCACTTCAGAGGGTTGCACTAATGAGGAGCAAGTCGAGACTGAACTCGTCAAGTCAGCCGACGATGCTGAGACAGACCATGTAGAAGAACTAGATAGGATCGCTGACTCTGAACCAACTCAGGATGAAGAGTCTTCACCAGTTCTGGAGAATGCTCCTTTAGTCATGGATGTGCTACCTGCCTCCTCTGATGGTTGCGCTGACGAAGAGCAGGTAGAGACTGAACCTGTCGAAACAGCTGAGGATGTTGAGACAGACAATGTAGAAGAACCAGATAGGATCCATGACTCCGAACCAACTCAGGAAGAAGAGTCTTCAGCAATTGTGGAGAATGTTCCTCTCGTCATGGATGTGCTACCTACCTCTTCTGATGGTTGCGCTGACGAAGAGCAGGTAGAGACTGAACCTGTCGAAACAGCTGAGGATGTTGAGACCGACAATGTAGAAGAACCAGATAGGATCCATGACTCCGAACCAACTCAGGATGAAGAGTCTTCACCAGTTCTGGATGAGGAAGAACAGCCCAACGGGATCAGTGAGGGAGGGAACGAGGCTGTGATGGAAGAGAACGAGGCTGTGATGGAAGAGGAGACTACAACAACTCAGAATCAGGAAGAGGAGATGCTCACAAATGTTATTGAGTTGGAGATGGATGTGCCCGTCTCGATCACTTTAGATGAGCCTGTTCCTCTTGTGGAGGGAAACATACCCATCCAATCAGACAACCTTGAACCTCCCCAGGTAGACCCTACCACAGAGGTGGCCACCATACTGGAAGAAGAAGCCACCCATTCTGGAAAGCCCTCTGAAGCCAGTGAGGAGGGGAGTGAGACCACCGAGCCGGAGAAGACCTCAAACAGCCAGCCAGAGTCTGAGCCTATGGTCTCCAACGATGATGAGTTGAGGAAAGCCCCCTCCACCCCAACAAGGAGAGGCACCAAACAGAGGAAGACGGTCACATTTCCCATACCAGTTCTGGAGGCGGAGATAGGTTTGTCTGAGGAGGAAGAGAAGCCAGCCGGGCAGACGGAGACGACGGCCTCTCAGGTACCGGCAACACCACAGCGAGTCACCCGGAGTAGCAGACATGGCCAGGACTCCAGAGTCCCGGTCATGCCTCGCCTGAGGAGTGCAAGGAAAAAGGCTCCCGAGCCGAAACCTCAGAGGGAGAAGGAAGAGGAGAAGGAAGAGGGGAAGGAAGAGGGGAAGGAAGAGGGGAAGGAAGAGGGGAAGGAAGAGGGGAAGGAAGAGGGGAAGGACGAGGGGAAGGACGAGGGGAAGGACGAGGGGAAGGACGAGGAGAAGGACGAGGAGAAGGACGAGGAGAAGGACGAGGAGAAAGACGAGGAGAAGGAGGATGGGGATGTGGCCCTCGACAACGACACTGACATGGTCATCTCCAAGCCCACTCTGGCCAAACGACGGACTCCACAGAAAGCCACCCCGAGGAAGGGGACTCGCAGGACCCGGAGTACCCAGGTGGAGAGTGATTCAGAAGAGACCCCCAACAAGGTCTCTGATCCGCCCGTAACACGCAGCGCAAGGAAGACCCGAACAGGAGCCAAGACTCCTTCAACAAAGACACACTCAGCAGTACCGGAGGAGGAGGAGGAGGAGAAGGAAAAGCCGAATGACGTAGAGGCAAAACAACCTCGCAGCAGTCCCAGTAGGGTAACCCGAAAGACGACCCGCGCAGGTGTGACCCTTGCCCTTTTCACCCAAGAAGAGGGAATGGTTCCTGTGACGCCACCACGGAGCAGGAGGAAGACGAGGGTGGATGTCACAGCAGAAAAGACGAAAGATGCCCCTGTCATCCCCACTGCACTACCGAACGACAACCCTCCCCTTACTGGCTCCCGTCGACCAACCAGGACTCGGCTATGGAACCACCTGGAAGAAGACCTCTGTTTATTAGAGACTCCTCTAGAGGTGGATTCTGGAACTCCGGTGGCCGACGCCCTCATCCAGAGGCTTCGAGACGAGGAGGCTAAAGAGGAGGGGGGAGTGGGCGAGGTTGTCACAGAGATAGTACGTGCCAAGAGGAGAGGCACAAAGTCATCTGTCCAGCGGCCTTCTACACCTCCACCTCTAACGGGAGATTCCATGGTGCCAGAGTCCGATAGCGGAAGCCCTGTAAGAGACTCCTTCATCTACTCACCCCCTCGGAGGAGAACAAGAGGTAAGGAGCTTCATGTGTTCCTCTGTGGCTCAGTTGGTAGAGCATGGTGCAAACAACGCTTGGGTTGTGGGTACCATATATACTGAAATGTTTGCACTCACTGTTGCTTCGGATAAAAGCATCAGCTAAATGGAATATGTATGTATGTTGTCACCCCATATACCCAAATCACTTCCTGAGAACACCGTTATTAAGATGTTTGTCTGAGTGTGAACTTGGAGCAGAAACTTTGTCACTCATCTCTTAATACCGAATAATAGTTTGGAGTTTCTTGCGTGTCCTAAAACTCTTTCATACAAGTTTATTATTTCACTGGAGATATCTCCTCTTGAATGTTATGCTCATGCCCTTTCTTATTTTCATTATCCGTTTTCTTTTGATAGGCACAAGAGCTGAGTCCCTCGTTCAGAATGATGTGTCTGTGCCTCCTGTTACTCGCACAAGACAATTGGTGGTCGACCTTGGACCCAAACATGTTGACACGGTGAGTTCCATTTCAGACTGAGGGAAGCAACACAGGACATTCGCCTGATTTCCCCCAGTGTCTGAATAGTAACTGATTTGGACAGAACTGAAACTTCCACTATGATGCTTTCACCTATCCAATCCTTGCATATCTGTGAACATCTGAAGAGGGGCTGGGGACTGAAATGTAACTGGGACATTTGGATTCGGTACATGAGTTTAAAGTTGCTTTCTGTTGTTGTTGTACAGGCCAAGAACACATTAGATGATGATGCTGAGAAAGAGACTGCTGCCACTAAAACCAGAACAACCAAGAAGCGTTCAACTAAGTAAGATTCCCTTCGGACAGTTGACTGTGACTAAGTTGCAACAACAATCTGCTACTCTGCTGTTTGTGTTAAAGTTATCAACTCTATTTGATCATTCAAGCATGTTTTTATTTATTTATTTAATATATAAATGCTCTGAAGTGTCTGTCTGCTTTACAAGCCCTTTGTGGTAATCCTTTGCCTTTTTTCTAAATCCACAGGTCCAAAGCTGCACCCACGCCAGTTCCCCAAGCCACGGTGGATCTGATCTCCCCCTTGCCCAGCCCGGGTGAGCCTGCCCCCAAAACCCAGAGGCGGGTAGAGGACACCGAGGCCCCCGCACCCCGGATGAACCTCAGACGCAAACGCATGATGGACTCCATCTTCCCTAAACCCGTCACCCGCAGGAAGAAGCTCTGATCGGACACCATTTTTTAATCTGAAGTGTTATAAACTCAGTCAGAACTCATGGGGTGCATCACACCTTGTCTCCTTTCCTTCACCTTCACAGATCTTGAAAAGTAGGATGAACGAAAGCAGTATGGTAGATGTCTGTGCTTACAGGTATTTACTTTCACCAGTCCAGCTGGTCCTGATTTAGGAGATGGAAGACAAGGAGAGGAGGGGAAGCCACTTAGAGTATTGAGATGCACTCATGAATTGGACATTTTCCCAGGAAGCCTTCTCTCTCCTCCAAGGAAACCTTCTCTCTCCTCTAAGGAAGCCTTCTCTCTCTTTTTTCCTTTTAAGAACTTTTGTTGCCTGCTGTTTTCTAATTTAAAATGAGAAAGAATGAACCAGTGGAGAACATTTTAGAATTTAATTAATCAAATTTAATGTGGGAGATGGATACGATTATTATATGTAAATTATTGTAATGTTTACAGGGAGGGAGAGACTGAGGGACTTGAACACCAAAAAAGACAGGTTTTTATGTTTGAGTTACATTTCTATATATTGAAGCATATGTAAATAGTCTTTTTTGCTATGTTACGAATAAAGTTGAATACTTGTGAGTGATTTGTTGATTTTATTGTTTCAATGTGTTCAATATGTTTGTGTATAATTATCATGTTGCCAATGTCAAAGCCTTAAGACAATTATGTAAAGTTCATTGATGATTTCTGAAAGACATGAGGGCTTATTGGGTGCATTAATGCAGATGGATTGGGTTTATTTTTGTATTCCATATGGTGTACTGTATTTAACATGTAGATAACCTGCATAATTAATCCATATGTTACGTATAGGCTATTTTCAGATGAATGTAGAATGTCTTATTTTCAATGACTGCTCTTTGACAATGCGGTAAAACTGAAGTATTTCATTAAGACTGTGATGTGTTTGTCTTTGTTCTGCTTGTGTTAGCAAGCACTCACTAGCACAGTTAAGAGGCGGTGTTTCCCAAATTGGGCTTGGGTTGCCACAGATTCCTTTTCGGTCAGGATCCTGACCGGAAACCCTGGTTTTGTTCATTCTAGTTTTGCGGGTCACAAGGAAACTTTATACGTTTATTGGAAGAATGCATCTTTTAAGTATTTGAACACCCTTGTCCCAGAGAGACACATGAATATTGAAAACTATTTTTTGAGTTGGCTGTATTTCCAGTATATACACTAGTGGCACAACTACACTATGACCATATTGGTGAGATGCCTATGAACACTGGTGGCACTTGAAAGCTCTCTGACACCAGTCAACACTGTGTGTGTTGCCTTTCTTTATAAAAGGCTGTATGTATGTGTGTTGATTTCATTAATAAAAGGCTGTGCGTGTCGAGCCTTCCATAAAAGGGCTGTTTATGTTTGTGTGTGTGTGTAGCCTAGTTCATGAAAAGGCTGGCGTGACGATGTCTGTAACCACTGTGTGTGTATAATTCATGCTGGTAGATGTATCATGAGTGAAAGTGATCACCTGGTCACGCTCAGGTTACCTACCCCTCTGCTGGTGCACCTGTCTCCAGTCACAGCATGTGACAGAATAGGCATAATCAGATAGCAGTGTATTATGTAGAGCAGACCTCTTACAGAATAGGGAGTCGTGTTAGACCTATACACTACCTCTCTACCTGAGGCATTGTTGACGCACCCCATCAACAGGCTCCCGTCACTGGGTTCAGGTCGTGCGTCACCCAGGTTCACGCACAGGCGTCGGTGGGAACATGAAGGCCAAAGGGGCAGAGATGCATGGGAAGGACTGCGTCAAAGTCGCTGTACGCGTCAGGCCCTTCAACAAGGTCAGTGCTGTTTCTTCTGTACGACGCATTGAGAAACATAGAGAACCAGATTGACAGTGTGAGCTTGTGGTTTCACTGAACCGTGCACATCCATTTCAGTGCGCTGTTCAAAATATAAAATAGTCTCAGTTCCTAAATAGCGTTATGCAGGCGGAGGGACTGACATGTTTACAGGATCGAATGTAGGTTAGAAATATTGGGCATTCCTGAATGGCTTTATACAACCATTGTGAATAAAATGCTATTTAGCTGACATATATTTTCAATATATATGTGGTCCCAGTGGGAATTGAACCCACAACCTAAGCATTGTTAGCACTGCGCTCTACCAACTGAGCCACAGAGGATCTCCCTTCTGATTATCCTGTGGAATTTGGAATAATTCCTAGCAAATAGCAGAAAAATAAACACATAAAGATATCCATGCAATAAAGATAAAGATAACTGCATTATCAGTCAATTGAATTGCAAGCTTACAAACAGGGACGACATGTTGTTAGTGTTCAGTTGCTATGCCCTGTGCTGCTCCCTTCACTACCACACCCCTTCTACAGGTCTCACAACCAACTGTGTGTTGGATAAGGTAGTTTCAAAATAGTGTCCTACTTTTTTAAAGAAGCTTTATTTTGACACTATATCATATTATATGTCTCTCAAGATTAGCTTTAGTGTAGTTTAATTTCTTTCCTTGTAAATAATTGGTAATCTAGTTAAAAACATTTTCAGAGTAGCTTCCCCAACACTGCCCTGTACAGGCCTCTCAACCGACTGTGTCCTCCCCAGAGAGAGAGGGATGCGGGCAGCCGCTGTATCGTCTCCATGGCCTCCAACACCATCAGCATCCAGGACCCTCACAACGGCCAGACCCCGCGCTCCTTCTGCTTCGACTACGCCTACTGGTCGCACAGCGGCTTCACCAGAGACCGCACCGGCCTGTACCTACCTGAGGAGCCCGGGGGGCGCTATGCTGACCAGGTGAGCTGCAGGAGATCGTCCCAGAGAGAGAGGGAGAGAGAGAGAGAGAGTGAGAGGGAGAGAGAGGGAGAGAGAGCAAGAGAGAGAGAGAGAGAGAGAGAGAGAGAGAGAGAATTAGACATGTACATTGTATCAAGATAGAGATTAGGAAATGTATATAGAATCCAGTCGTTTCATTCAGATCACCAGGAGTTCCATTTGGCCTCTCTGTGCAGGCATACTTCCTCCGAAATATTGAGATTCACCCTGCGTGTCTCATGTGAGCCGGCCTGGCACAGTTAACCTCTGTTCCTCTGTTCGCCCCCCCTCAGGGCAGCGTGTTCCAGGACCTGGGGGAGGGGATCCTGGAGAACGCCCTGCAGGGTTATAACGCCACGCTGCTGGCCTATGGGCAGACGGGCTCAGGGAAGAGCTACTCCATGGTGGGCTATGGACCCAACAAGGGCCTGGTGCCCACACTCTGTGACAGGCTGTTCCAGGCCATCAAAGCCAACCAGGACAGCCGACAGTGCCAGGTGTGTGTGTGTGTGTGTGTGTGTGTGTGTGTGTGTGTGTGTGTGTGTGTGTGTGTGTGTGTGTGTGTGTGTGTGTGTGTGTGTGTGTGTGTGTGACTGAGTGTATGAGTGTGTGCGAATTTTGAGATTTTCACAGCATTACTTTTCGTTTCAATAGGTCTTTTTCAGCATGTTGGAAATCTACAATGAACAGGTACACCCGTGCTTGTCTGCCCACTGCCTGCTAAAACACCTGCACATTCTGTACATCACACAACAACAAGCACTCACCTGAGTGGGTGCTGACCCTAAACCCCTCCCCTCCGTCCAGGTAGTGGACCTGTTGTCTCGGGGGTCTCGGTCTCCGGGGGGTCTGCGTGTGCGTGAGGAGCAGCAGAGGGGTTTCTACGTGGAGGGGCTGCGTCGGGTCCCGTGTGACAGCGCCCCACAGGTAGAACAGTGTGTTCAATGCAGTGTGACTGTTTCCTAGGTAATTGGGAGTACATACTGTATAAAGTGTTTTACACAGTATGTTCTTGCTATGCGATATTGTACTATGCAGAATTTAAAAAAATTCTCAATTTCTTTCCGTTTATCATTTCCAAATATGTATACGTATGTATATATATTTGTTTTCAAAAGTATATTTGTTTAAACGTAGGTGGAACAGCTGATGGAACAGGGGACACGCACACGCACCACGGCGGCCACACACATGAACGCCAACAGCAGCCGCTCACACATGCTCATCATCCTCCAGCTCAAACAGGTGAGATACACCTTGGCCCAGACTGACCCCTAACCCCTAACCCCTGACTCCTGACCCCTGACCCCTGACCCCTAACCACTAACCCCTGTCCCTAACCCCTAACTCCTGACCCCTAACCACTAACCCCTATCTCCTGGCACTAAATAGAGATCTGAAAGGATAAGAACATTTTAGAAATTCAGCAATATGGTATTAGGTCTACCTGGCCTTCTATGTGGAATGTTTGCAATAATACACCACTTCGATCCTCCCGGAGGTAAAGTACACAGGACGGTGCATAGAGACAGTGGCTAGGGGTCAGTTTGTCATTGTAAGACGTGTGTTGTCTGTGAACTTCTGTTTTCTCTCCGTTAGACCCTACACCTCCACTGTTGATGTTCTGTGTGGTCTTCTCTGACCCTCTGCTCCCTCTGCAGATCTTCTCCAAAGAGAGCATCACCAAGCAGTCTAACATTAACCTGGTGGACCTGGCGGGCAGCGAGAGACAGCGGGCATCAGGTTCAGAGGCCGACCGTCTCAAAGAGGGCACCGCCATCAACCTCAGCCTCACCACCCTGGGCAATGTCATCAGGTCAGCCAGGGGTCAGAGTTCAAAGGGCAACTTCTCAGTTCTAGGTTGGGGTCACTTTCATGATGAATATAGAACATTGCTTATTGTCACACAGATTACAGTTATTGGGTACTTCAATAACGTTGCACCCTCCTCTCTTTCACTCCTTTCCTTTCCTCTCATCTCCTCTCCTCTCCTTTTCTCTCTCATATCCTTTAATCTCCTTTCCACTCCTCTCCCTTTCTCTTCTCTCCTCTCCTCTTCTCTCCTCTCTTTTTCTCTCCCCGCCTCTCCTCTTCTCTCCTCTCCCTATCTCTCCACTCCTCTCCTTTTTTCTCTTCTCTTCTTTTCTCTCCATCCTCCCTTTTTCTTTCCTCTCCTCTCCTCCCCCCCCCCCTCTCTCTTCATGCAGTGCCCTGGCTGATGTAGCGGTGGGGAAGAAGGTGA
>NC_139668.1:17397269-17407269 GCF_951799395.1 Argentina silus | reverse complement strand
ACCCGTCTGAGCTGCTGGCCAGACGTCTAGACTTCCAGCTGGTGCTGGAGCAGTGCTGTGGCCTGCGCTGGCTGAAACAAGCCAGGAACCGAGGCGTGCAGATTGGGTAGGGCGGAGTAAGGTGGCCCAGGACACAACGGTGTAATAGTGGGGGTAGTGAATGTGGTGAGGTGTGTGTGTGTGTGTGTGTGTGTGTGTGTGTGTATGTGGAATATGGGGCAGAGTGAGGGCGATGGGGGGAGCAGTACTGCGACCTGCACTGTGTGGGACATCATCAGCGGTTCTACTCATTCTGTCTCTATAGTCATAACCCGGTCTCCACCCTCCCAGGTCCTGTCTGTTCTGCTCACTCTATCTCTATAGTCATAACCCGGTCTCCACCCTCCCAGGTCCTGTCTGGTCTACTCACTCTATCTCTATAGTCATAACCCGGTCTCCACCCTCCCGGGTCCTGTCTGTTCTACTCATTCTATCTCTATAGTCATAACCTGGTCTCCACCCCCTCAGGTCCTGTCTGTTCTGCTCACTCTATCTCTATCGTCATAACCCGGTCTCCACCCTCCCAGGTTCAGGATGTTTGACTGTGCCCAGCCTCTCTACACACCAGCCGTGTGGCACAACGTCAACCCCCTCCTGGACCACCGGGTGCAGTTCACCTCCCTGCACACCTCCCAGGGCCTGCTGGACTACCTGCAGACCAGCGCCCTGGTGCTGGAGCTCTGGGGCCTACAGGGTAAGCCTGGGACTCGCCTACAACACCAGGCCCGAAGGGTCTTACGCCTAGCTGGGATCTTGGCACTCACACACAAGCATGCAGAACACAGACACAGACACAGACACAGACACAGACACAGACACAGACACAGACAAGCACGCACGCACACACACACACACACACACACACACACACACACACACACACACACACACACGCCAGGTCATGAGCGATCATTTTCTCCACCAGAGGGATGTGCGGTCATGGTCTCGTCTCTGGATGGCGTGAGGATGACTCCGGAGGGCTGCTTCATCATTGATGAGGCCAAACCTCTGGACAATACTGTGAGTCACCATCAGCCATACACAGTACATGGACCGCTAATGTAACAAGGCATGAAATATTGAAACGTGCACAGCACAAAATGTGAGGTGGCATTAAGCGTGGATGGTGGAGAGGCTGATACAGGACAGGCCTGTCAGGGGAGGGGAGGGAGGGGAGGGTGGGGAGGGTGGGAGAGGCTGATACAGGACAGGCCTGTCAGGGGAGGGGAGGGAGGGGAGGGAGGGGAGGGTGGAGAGGCTGATACAGGACAGGCCTGTCAGGGGAGGGGAGGGAGGGGAGGGTGGGAGAGGGGGAGGAGGGAGGAGGGAGGAGGGAGGAGGAAGGGAAATGGTTGCCAAAGTAGGTTTCTCCATGAGTCTGGTGTGTGTGTGTGTGTGTGTGTGTGTGTGTGTGTGAGGCAGACTGTAGAATCAGACCCTCTGCGGGCCCTTCAGCAGGACCTGGAGGAGCTGAGGAGCGCTAACGCTACGCTAAAGAAAGAGAACACCGTACTCAGAGAACAGCTCAACACAGCACGGAACGGTGAGACACACACACACACACACACACACACACACACACACACACACACACACACACACACACACACACACACACACACACACACACACAATCATGTGCGAACACACGTGCACACACACACACACACACACACACAATCATGTGCGAACACGTGCGCACACACACGCACACGCACACACACACACACACACACACACACACACCTCTACCCTCTTCTGCCCATGCTGCAGGCGCAGAGTGTGTGCGTGGGCGTCCAGAGAGGCGTGGTAGTCTGCGGCCCAGCTGTGATGCAGAGTTTGCCCGCGCTCTGAAGGTCTTCTACCACAGCATGACCTCTGTCAGGGGTCAACTCCAACGCCTGCGCAGGCACAAACCAAGTGTATGTACCCACCCATCCGTCAATCAACCAATCAATAAATCAATCAATAAATCAAGAAATTAATCAATCAATACATCAATCAATCTATCAATACATCAATCAATCTATCACTCTATCTATCAATTAACTACATAGCTACCCACCACCTACCCACTAGCTGACAGACCAACTGGTGGACAGATAAACCGGCTGATCTGTAGCAAATTCAGATCAGGCCATGTGAAGTCATGCAATGGGGCATAGATATGATAGACTGACTGATATGTCTCCCACTACTGTGTGTGTTTCAGGAGGAGTCAGATCTGTTGGGCCTAAGGCTGTTTGTGGATGAGCAAGGTCGTCTCCTGCGGGATTTCTCCGAGCTGCTGGAGCAGAGCGTCTCCGCTCTGAAACAGGAAGTGGCCGCCATTGTCCGCCGGAAACGGGAACGGTCTGGAATCTGGTCCTGAGTGGACAGTGCTTGAACTTGAAATGAAGCATTTTAAAACAAGTTTGATAAATGAAATTGCTAACTTGCCTATTATTTCTCATTGTTGTGTACTGTATATACAGTCCATTGTGGGTGTGTTGGATAAGTAATATCTGTACTTTTAACTTTAACATGTTTTATTTTCAGCCCCAACCCCCTTTTCCCTCAAGAGGTTTCTCTGCCTCTTGCCAGGCCGCCATTGTAAATAAGAATGTGTTCTTAATGACTTGCCTGATTAAATAAAGGTTAAATTAAATAAATAAAATGTACCATAGTATACAGGGAGAATAATGGAAAGAAGACAGAAACAATTAACAATTACCTTTGCATTAATTTAATTTAATTTAATTTAATTGGATTGTTAAACATTCATTACAGTACTTTCTTTCTTTTTTTTTTTTTTTTTTACTGCTACAGCAATCTACTTTGTACATTTCAAAAACAAAACATACAACAAAGCTCTCATTTTCCACTATGGATCTTTCACAGAAAGAATACAGTCATTTCAGAGCATTGCACAGACCTCAGGACAAGACAGTGATGGGACAAGGGGACACAAGGGAACACCACACCAAGGGAACACCACAAAACAACATCACCGCATGCTTCACCAGCACCTCCATTTTAATCTTCCAAATACAATTGCACTGTTTTGTAGATTATAAGTCCAGTGTCTAACAGTGGACAACGCTTGTCCCAGTACCGTTATCACAGTACTGAAATATACACTTTCTTTCATTTTCCCCTGGAAAAAAACTTCTTTACCCAGAGAACCTTTGTTCCGGGGACCTTCACGCCTTCACAGTGATCAGGTTTGTAGCGGTCATTGATGTGATCAACAAAGAGGAGAAAATACCTCAATGTTAGTATTTTCTCAGGGTTTAGGGGGCATCTTGCATTTCAGGTGTTGCACACCACATTAAATACAATATAACGTACACACTCAGAGAAACTCTGAAGAGACACAGAATCATCTCTTCTGACAACAACAGAGAAAGGAAGGACTGACTGTTAAATTATTAAACTGCCAGTATTGTTAAGTGGACTGATGGGTTGTGTTGTAAGTGCCTTGAGAAATGATCTCGGTGAATGACGGGCATTGGAGAGTGTAAGTGCTTGCCTAGATGGGGAAGAAGTCCTGGAAGAGCAGTACAGTAGGACTGGTGAATGGTGTTCTGATTCTAATTGATGGCACAGTAGTCTGCTACTACCTGAACTACCAGTAGATAAACTCCTTACTAAAAAAAGTGTTCACACACAGGCGTTTACTTTTGAAAGTGAGCATGAAAATTGGCACACTTGCATAATTTTTTTTTTTTCCCCACGCTGAACAAAACCTGATATAGTGCCAATGTAGCCTATTGTTGGATGAAGTCCATGAATGGAACACTGAATATTAAGAAAGACACTAACCCTAACCAAAGGCTTAGATATGGCCTAATATGGCATTATTTCAGTGGCCTCAGGTATAGTCTGTCAGTGCAAAATGGTGTTTGCTGTTTCGGGTGAAAATACAGCAGTGGAACAGTCTTTTCTGATTCAACAATTGTTCTATTTACAAGGCTTTTAGAAAGTTTGACTGAACATCAATGCATTACCCATTTCCAACCACAAGAAAATACATTAAATAAAATCAATTAATAAAAAAACAAAGGCGTAATCCATGTGCTGTTTTAGAATACATATAAATTAAATAATCATGTTCTTCAATCAGTGGCTTTCTCTAATCTTGAAGTTACACACACGTTTAAAATAGTGGACTCCCAAAGCCAAGGAAAGTTGATTTGCTATTGCTTGAACAATAATAAAATATTAAAATGAGGTCTTGTTAAAATATCCCTCAGAGTGAGGAAACACATGTGGCTGTTGTTACCTGACGGTCTAGCATTGAGTGACGCTGACTGCACACACAGACAGTCTGATGTAATGTTGGTCAGAGGTCAGAGGTCAGGTACTACATCTCTCACCATCAGTCTGATGTAACATGTCTGTATGGGACACCCTGAGTTTCATTGCATTTCTTAAGATCAGAGTGACTTTAGCTTTAGATGGTGTGTTTCTGACCTGTGTGGTTAAATGACCATGAACAGGAGAGATCTCCCCCTCTGTACATCTGTCCTGCACTAAAAGACTACACTGTTTATCTGTTTTAGTTCAGTTGATTGGTGTATGCAAAATGATCTACCTGGTACAGAACATGAGAAATGAAGAAAGAAAATATCAGGAAAGCGACTTAACTTAGAACTAGGATGGAACTAGTACTTTGGAGAACATCGTATGGAAATGCGTACATTTTCAGTTTCAAACGACAGACACCTGCCACATTATCAGTTCTGTGGTAGCTCTGGTACTGCATGTGAGTTAAGCTAGGCTAACCCTATTAGATCTGATTGTGAGTCAGTGGAGGCTGGTGGAGGCACAAATTGGAGGATGGGGCTCATTGTAATGCATTACAGTGAGCCTGTCTTCCATTTTCTACCTCCACCAGCCTCCACTGTTGGGAATGGCATTCAATCAAACACACACTGCGGCTTAACCACATCACATGAAACATCACGATGCTCTTGCACCATAATGAGGAATATTTTTAAACACAATGATTAATATGATCATGTTAACTGGGTGAAAAGAATCAAAACACTGATTTTAATGAAAAATCCATTCTCCCAGTGCAGGAAAACATGCTTTTCCACAGTGCATGTTTGATTGAATCTGATTAATACTAGTCCAGAAGTAGAACCAAAAAAAAGATGCTCACAAGAGTCCCCTGTAGATATCCCATGTAGAGACAAGAGTCCCCTGTAGATATCCCATGTAGAGACAAGAGTCCCCTGTAGATATCCCATGTAGAGACAAGAGTCCCCTGTAGATATCCCATGTAGAGACAAGAGTCCCCTGTAGATATCCCATGTAGAGACAAGAGTCCCCTGTAGATATCCCATGTAGAGACAAGAGTCCCCTGTAGATATCCCATGTAGAGACAAGAGTCCCCTGTAGATATCCCATGTAGAGACAAGAGTCCCCTGTAGATATCCCATGTAGAGACAAGAGTCCCCTGTAGATATCCCATGTAGAGCTCACATGCTAATAGTGGCTGCTACTGTATTTCAGTAGTGACCAGTGCATAGAGGTGCATTGTGCATGTGGAAGCCATGTTGTGTGTGTGCGTGCGTGCGTGTGCGTGTGCGTACGTGTGCATGTGTGTGTGTGTGTGTGTGCGCGCGCATCATTAGAGCAGCTGTTTGTGCAAAGGCGAGTGTCAACAATATCTCTTGCATCTGCGTTTTAGCTTCCTTGCCCTGGGCCTTTCCAGGGTTTTCTTGAGGTAGTTTCTGGGGTCTCCTCAGCTGGTCTCCAGGGGCTCCTCCTGGTTGTGGACCGGTGGCAGATTCTCCCTCCAGTAGGTGAACTGGCTGAAGGTGTCTGAGCAGGGGAAGTCTGAGGCCTTGCCTCGTATCAGCAGGGGAAAGACGTGGTCCACCACCTCACACAGACGGCCGTACCTGAGAGAGACACACACACACACACACACACACACACACACACACACACACACACACACACACACACACACACACACACACACACACACACACACACACACACACACACACACACACACACATGTTAGAGGGATGAAATAGAATGGAAAGAGCAAAAGAAAGAGGGAGAGAGAGAGAGAGGGAGTGTCCTACTCACGATGAGATGTTGGTCTTGGCGTGTTCTTGTATGAGTTCTCCCTTTGGGTTGACGGTGAATATCCTGTTCAAAGGAACGCCCACCTCCTTATAAGAATACACATCCTGAAAATCACACAGAACCAACAGCAAAAACAGTATGTTAAACCATACGCTCTACAACAAAAACGGTTTATAATTGCATGCAAGGCTGTTTTGAAATTCTAAAAAGTTCTTAATTGCCATCAACCCGAAGCAGTTTTGATGGTGGTCTTGCTGCTGTGTGGGAGCATGGGTCTCACCGTGGCCCTGTTACCGAAGGCAGCGTAGAAAGGTTCAGTGTTGGGGTAGAACAGGTGCTTGATGTCCGTCAAACACTCAATCTTAAACTTCTCTGGCTTCTTCTCAATCACCTCCCTGTAGAACACGGGATCAGGCATGGCTGTCATATACTAGCATTATCCCGAATATTATGTCAGCTACTTGACATTGTTTGTGTGTGCATGTGTGTGTGTGTGTGTGTGTGTGTGTGCGTGTGTGTGTGTGTGTTCCACACCTGTGCAGGGCTGAAAACAGACTACTAGGACTGAGTAGAACCGGGCCTATAGGCAGCATGGTCCCCCTCTCGTTGACCCAGTGCAGGTACCCCCGGGTCATATCAGCCATGCCGATGGCCCTTGCAGAACAGTACATGAACTTGTAGCCGTTCCTGAGAAACACAGACAGAGAGAGACACAGAGAGATTAAGTACATGAATTTGGAAGCATTCCTGAGAGACACAGAGAGATTGAGATTAAGTACATGAACTTGTAAACATTCCTGAGAAACACAGACAGAGACAGGGAGACAGAGAGATAGAGATTAAGTACATAAACTTGGAACCATTTCTGAGAAACACAGACAGACTGACAGACAGACAGACAGAGAGAGAGATTAACTTGTACATTTACATAATTGACTAAAAGTGCCGTGGGGGAAGGTTTGCAATGTAAACTGAAAAGCATTAGGAATAGGTTTGATGACTGAAACACCCCCCATCCCCAGGGCTACAGAGCGGGACTCACTGGCTGACTCTGTGGTAGAGGCGGGCGATGCCCTGGTGGGTCCAGTCTTTACCCAGCGTTGGCAGGATGTGGCCCAGGGTGTCTGACCTGCAGCAGAGGGGAGTTTCTGTTTTCATTTTTTTTCTTTATTTGAGACACAGTATAATACAGACACACGCACGCACACACACACACACACACACACACACACACACACACACACACACACACACACACACACACACACACACACACACACACACACACACACACACACACACACACACACACACACACACACACACACACCTACCTGGTGATGGTACCATCGATGTCGGAGATGACGATCTTGTCATCCCAGCTCCACAAGTAGATGGTGCCCTGGCATCGACAGGTGCCCTGGTATTGAGTGGTCACACTGAACACCACGTCATTGGGTCCATCCTTCAACTGCAGACTGGCCTGTGGACACACACACACACACACACACACACACACGGTTGAATTACAGGCTAGGTTCAGGATAAGGCATTAAAATACAAAGTTAGGGTATAGGGTCAGACTGGAGGTTAAGGGTTAGGCTAACCCTAACCCTTAGGACAGAGAACAATGTGTTAAATGCAGTGACTTAAAGTTAAAAGTTAATACGATTTGGGGTAACAATAGTATATAAATGAAGAGGTCAGAGGTCAGGTGCTACATCTCTCACCAGCTGTTCTGAGGTCAGTCTGAGGGTCTTCCTGTACATGACGCTCCCGGGCGTGAGGAGGGGCTCGGACTGACAGGATCCCGGGCCCTGATTGGACGACCGGTGGTCCTCATCACTGGACGAAGACTCATCCCTCATCCTGTAACAACGACAACAACGACAACAACGACAACGACAACATCATCAACAACGACAACAACAACAACAACAGTCCACCTTTAAATACAGCGCCTTGTGACTGCCGTGTTTGTGTGACGATGCAGTCAGTTTTTTTTTTATTGTTACCTGTCGACGTTGCTAAGAGACGGGTCCCCTCCGTCCCCTACGTCTCCCCCTCCCGTCTCCAACACAGAGTCCTGGGGGGGACAGACGCTCAGCGTTACACGACGGCTCACGCCATCATACATAGAGAAGGAGCAGGACAGCACCCTCCAGATAATACATGTACTGTAAAGACAGGTTCATAGTACTTTAGTATACCGATTTAGAGTCGCTGTTCCTCCTGCGCCACGAGAACCACCAGCGGCCTCCTTTCTTGGGCATCTTCTCCTTCATGATGTTCTCCACCGTGGCCTGAAGCAAACGCACACAGTTCCTGACCAAAACCACAACTCAAACGCCAAAGAAAACACACACACACACACACACACCACAAACTAAAATGTGCAAAACACCCAAAAAACGAAAAGTGAAGAAAAATGAAGCAAAGTGGATGTGGTCTGATTGGATGATGGCAGGCTAAGGAACAGAGGGAACCACGGAGGGAGGGAGGGAGGGAGGGAGAGGGGAGAACGAAAAGAGAGGGGAGAAAAGACACAAATACAGACAGGCAAAGAGAGAGAAAGACAGAGACAGAACCAGAGAGAAAGACGCACACAGAGACAGAGACAGAGACATACTGTAGACACAGACACAGACAGAAACAGAGACACAGACAGAGACAGAAACAGAGACACAGACAGAGACAGAAACAGAGACACGGACAGAGACACAGACAGAGACAGAGACACAGACAGAGACACAGACACAGAGACAGAGACACAGAGACACAGAGACACAGACAGAGACACAGACACAGACAGAGACACACAGAGACACAGACAGAGACACAGACAGAGACATACTGAAGACAGAGACACACAAAGACACAGACACAGACACAGAGACACAGAGACACAGACACAGACAGAGTTAAAGATACACCAAACAGACAGCAGGTGAAACCGAAGGGACGCACAGGGCTGGAGCCAAAGAGACTGGGCACACAGTAGGAGATGAGCCCAAAGGCAGAGTACACATAACTCAGACAGGAACACTTAGGGGATGGGAGGTGGGATGGAGGGATGGAGGGACGGAGAGAAACATTGAAAAACGGGAAAGAAACGAAGGGAGGAAGGGAGGAAGAAAGACATTTACTCGTGTTAGGAGAACATTTGGTTTAGGACAAACGACGGTCACGGGCAGGAGGTTCAAGTGGGAGACTGAGAATGCGGGAGGCAAACAACAAAACACACAACGCAGACAGCAGAACTCCTCAATGATTGATTGGTATTAACGGGCCCAAAGTGTGCCAAGAAAACATTCCCCACACCATTACACCACCTCCACCATGAGAAGGTGCACAGATGTTCCTAATAAAGTGTTCAGTGAGTGTCTTCATAGATCCATGTTCAGTCCATCACCATGTAACAGACAGGAGGACACATGCAGAGAGAACACAATAACAAACCCCTCAAACCCCTGTCACAGTCAGGGTACGACATCACTCAGGTGAAACACCTGCAGCCCCAACAACCACCAGTAGGGGGAGTGCTCTTACATTTGGGAGAGGCTTCTGGTAGACCTGCATAGCCAGCATGAGGGGGGCAGCCGTGGTCCAGTTGTAGTACCTGGGAGACAGGCAGACATTTGATCATGGTTGTTTGTGTACAACATCTTCAGTATCTACAGTTTTAGGTACAAAGTATTTGTAGAACTGTAGAACCAGTAAAGTACATACAGCGACATTACAGCAACGTTACTGCCACTACATTCATAGCACCTTTCCACTATTACTGTAAATACTTCTGCTACAGACACTTGACATTGTATCACTATTGTTATTACTACAGTCATTACTGCTGCCTCTTACACTCCACCCT
>NC_139668.1:17387269-17392269 GCF_951799395.1 Argentina silus | reverse complement strand
AACTGATAGTTTAACTACATGTAGTAGAACCACTCCCCAAAACTGGAAATCACAAGCATGTGCGGGCACACACACACACACACACACACACACACACACACACCTTACCCTCCCTTCCCTCTCTGTCTCTCTCTCTCCAGGCTGCGTGTGGCAGCTTGCCCCAGGCCCACAGCAGCCTCCCAGTGTGCACATCAACAACCTCTTTATCTACACTACAGTATATGTTGCCCAGGGGAGGATAGTGGAAGTAGAAATCGGAGGACGGGCTCATTGTAATACCTGGAATGGAATAAGGAACGGTACCAAAACCCATGTGTGTTTGAGCCCGTTCCTCATTCCGTTCCCTGCATTAACCCCCTGACCCTCACCTGACGTTTGTCTGGGTGTAATGAAGCGTTTGCTGAAACAGACGTAGTCTCTTGTGTGTTGATAAACTCACCAAGTCAATTTCCTGTATGTGCAAATATACTTGGCCAAATAAAAGAATTCTGATTCTGATTCTGATTCTGATTCTGATTCTGATTCTGATTCCTCCATGGTGACCTGCGTCCTCACCTGTCGTTGTCTGCTTCTCTCTCCTCGTCAGAGCTCATGTCGATGGTGAACATGTCGTCGTCCTCCGAGTACTCCCCGCTCTCCTCCCTCTCCTCCCTCCTCCCGCTCTCTGCCCGAGCCTTCCTCCTCCTCTTCCTCCTGTTCTTCATCGTCATCCCCCCTCCTTCCCCGGTTCCCGCTTGCTGCGGCCCCAGGGTCTGCACCGGGAGGGAGGTGCTGGGGGCGGGGTCAGAGAGGCGAGACGCGCCCCTCCCCAGCTGAGCTTCCATCAGCTCCGCCCCCTCGGAAATGATGGGCGATGTCGCCAGGTATGATGGCACCACTTCCTGTTGGGACAGGAAACAATAAATAAATATAGATCAACTCTAAGCTAGGCATATTTATTGTATTTTATTTCACTTTTATTTACGTTTGTTCAGTACTATTCTGTTCAGTACTGGATGTGACCAGTGAGACTGTTTCATTAGGGGGTTTTGGCCCTGCCAGGGATTTGGGTTTGGGTTTAGGAACAGGAGACAGATGGTACAGACTTACTCCATTAAGCAAAATACACTGGAAGAAACACACAATTAGTGTGTGCATGTGTGTTTGTGTGTGTGTGTGTGTGTGTGTGTGTGTGTGTGTGTGTGTGTGTGTGTGTGTGTGTGTGTGTGTCTGTGAGACAGTCTACATGTATGTGAAAGAGAGAGAAAGGTGCATATTCACACAAACACACAAACACACACACACACACACACACACACACACACACACACACACACACACACACACACACACACACACACACACAGCAACCTTACATTAAAACCTCAATAACCTACAGAACAACCTCATATCTCAACATTTAAAAAAAAGTATACACTCATGTTATTACTTAATCATAACTGTGCCATGTTAAAGTAGACCTGACCATGCACATCGCAAAACCGCCTAGAGCCACTCACATGCCCCAACAAACCCTCTTGCTCTCCTTTTAACACTCTTCCAGGGTCTCAGAGAGACAGGGAGAGAGAGGGAGAGAGAGAGAGAGAGAGAGAGGGAGAGAGAGAGAGAGAGAGAGAGAGAGAGAGGGAGAGAGAGAGAGAGAGAGAGAGAGAGAGAGAGAGAGAGAGAGAGAGAGAGAGAGAGAGAGAGAGTTGGAGCAACAAGACACACAGACTCCTGAGCCGCGAACGCAGCAGAACGTAAAAAAAATAAAAAAATAAAAGGAATTCTGTTCCATAAATAGTGTTGTGCTCTTCCACAGAGCAGTGAGGAACAGCTATGTTTAGGATGGGGGTTAATCCCATGGCCTTCAGGGAACACTAGACTGCACCCTGCAATCCAACCAAGAGGAACACCACTGAGGAACCTGTGTATCCTGTACAAGACATCTTCAGACACTCGAGAAGGCAAAAAACCCCAAAAGCGTATATTCACTATGATTCATATCCGTTAGTGAATGAGTTGAGGTATGAAGGCCTTTGTGAGAGTGCTAGTGAAACAGGCAAGGACAGGGACGGGATTAGAGCTGAGTCTGAATCAGTGGAAACAAACTCAGTGGACTCAGTGGGAACTGAGTCAGTGGAGTACCTCACTGGGAGTGTTGTGTCTCTTCTGGAGGTGTGTGTGTGTGTGTGTGTGTGTGTGTGTGTGTGTGTGTGTGTGTGTGTGTGTGTGTGTGTGTGGTGTGTGTCTGTGTGTGTGTGTGTGTGTGTGTGTGTGCGCTCTAACTCTGTGAACACCAGGTCTGTGCCCCTCTTGCTGGAGACGGTCCAGTGGCTTGTTCCTGTGTGTGTGTGTGTGTGTGTGTGTGTGTGTGTGTGTGTGTGTGTGTGTGTGTGTGTGTGTGTGTGTGTGTGAGGGCCTGTGGACATGGACTATGTTCCGTTCTTGGACTGTCCAGGCTCCGGTGTCACCGTCAGCCCTCATTGGCTTGTTTCCAGGAAACACAACTCACGTTACTCAACACGCTAACATGTGCCAATATGTTTTGTCTTTCTATTTTCGTCTCCTTGGTCAGTTTTGTGTCCAGTACCACTCCTTAAGTGTACAATAACGGTGTGTTCAAACTCTCTCAGGGTGCTGTGTGACCTCTCCAAGTACAGTACCGGATGTAAGTTGTTGTGTGAACATTGTGGGGGTAGTGTTGGTGGGCGGTGTCTGTTTGGGGTTTGTCAGGCCAGCATATTCCAGCATTTTCCATCATATTCACCAGACGGTACGTACCAGCATATTCTCTGTCTCCTTGACGAAGAAGGCCTCTCCGTTCTCCCCCAGCTTCATGTGCAAACTGACAGGCTCCCCGTTGATCTCCATGTCCACCTGGAGCACACAGGACAGCCATCACTCACTGGTACACTCTGTCTGTCTATCCCTCTATCTGTCAGTCTATCAGATACACTCTGTCTGTCTATCCCTCTATCCGTCAGTCTATCACCCTCTCTACGTCATGTACCCACATCTCTGTCTCTTTCTCTCTCTCTCTCTCTCTCTCCATCCACCTTTTCACCTCCACTCCATCGCTCTTTCTTTTTTTCTTTTCTAATCTCACTTTTTTTGTTTCTCTCGTTCTTGTTTATCTCTCTGCGTCCGGTTAGGTCAAGGGCAGGTTACCATGATTGATTAATCTCTCTGTCTCCCGCTCCCTCTCTCTCCCTCTCTCTTTGAGCCCCTGGCAGAGTGTTAAAAGGACACACACTCTCTCTCCCTCTCTCCCTCTCTCTCTCTCTCTCTCTCTCTCTCTCTCTCTCTCTCTCTCTCTCTCTCTCTCTCTCTCTCTCTCGCTCGCTTGCTCTGATAATCTATATATCAATCTGAACCAGCATCATGGACATAATCATAAGAACCCCACTTTGGCAATCATTTCCCTCCCTCCCTCCTCCCTCCCTCCCTCCCTCCCTCCTCCCCCTCTCTCCCGGCCTCCCATCCTCCCCTTTCTCTCTTCCCCCGACAGTCCAGTCCTGTTATATGCCTTTCTACCCCATACCCTATGCCCCAATGCTCCTTTACCTAGATCCTCACTTTACCAAACACACACACACACACACACACACACACACACACACACACACACACACACACACACACCACACACACACACACACACACACACACACACACACACACACACACACACACACACACACACACACACACACACACCCCTGTCCGTCTGCTCACCACTTTCTCTCTGGACCTCAGCACGCCCATCTTGCCGAAGCGCACGTGGAAGGGCGAGCATTTCAGCGTGCCGTCAGGCTGACGCACCACGATGACGTCGATGCAGCCGGACAGGGTGGCGGGGTTCAGCCCCCGGTACAGCTCCTTCACCTGCACAAACACCTGCCCCGCCAGCTGCCCCACGTAGTTCATGGTCTGAGACTGGGGAGGGAGGGAGGGAGGAAGGGAGGGAGGGAGGAAGGGAGGGCGTGGGACAGACAGATAGTTCATTTTAATTTCACAATGGTGAAACAACAAGGTGGTGAAGACCATTTACTCTAATGAGAATGCCTGTGGATCTCTCTCTCTCTCTCTCTCTCTCTCTCTCTCTCTCTCTCTCAGTGTGATTAAATCCTCACTGTGACCTGGGAGCGGCTGCCTCTGTGACATGGTGCATTAATGTGCTGGAAGTAGCCAATAGAAGATGGGTAAATTGTGGCCATGGAGGGATGCACATGGTCAGCAACAATACTCAAACAGGCTGTGGCATTCAAGCGATGATTGATTGGTATTAACGGCCCAAAGTGTGACAGGAAAACATTCCCCACACCATTCCACCCACCACCTCCACCATGAGAAGGTGTACAGGTGTTCCTGATAAAGTGCTCGGTGAGTGTATGTGATTTGTGCCATCAGTATGAAGGGGCACAGACACACACACACACACACACACACACACACACACACACACACACACACACACACACACACACACACACACACACACACACACACACACACACACACACACACACACACGTGCTTGGTGCCCAGTACATAGTGCTGTTTGCGGAGCTGGCATCAAACAGGATTAATCTGCATGCCATGCCAGTGTCTGAGAAATAGACTGGCAGCAACACTAATGCCCTCCAACCAGAGCAACCAAACAGCTCCCTGGGGAGAGGGAGGACAAACCATGTAAACTATGAGCAAGTATGTCTCTGCCTCTTACAAAGGTGGCGAAATGATTCATCCACGCCAGCCCGTGTGTCTCTGTAACGCTGGGCACAGCATCAAATGATGCATGATGCCATTTTATGCCCCCCTGAGGTTACATATCTGACTGATACCATCCTTAGTCTTTGGCTGTTCACTACCACCTGCTAGTGCTGAGTCAGAAAACACACACACACACACACACACACACACACTGACACACACACACACACACACACACACACACACAGACACACACACAGACACACACACACACACACACAGACACACAGACACACGCACACACA
>NC_139668.1:17369769-17382269 GCF_951799395.1 Argentina silus | reverse complement strand
AGCACCACTCTAGAAACTGTTATTAGACAGGTTGAAGGTTGAAATAATCTTTAGATGTTTCACATTGTATCTACCTTGTATGTTGCATGTTTGTTGTTATGTTTTGTATGTGTGTTTGACCCTTTTTTGCCGAACCTCTTTTTGAACCTTTTTTTTTTTTTAGGTTAAAAAAAGTAGGGTAAGGTTCCACCCTACTGTAAGTATTATCTAATAGCTGTTGCTGTTCAATAACAGCCCAGGGGCCACGTGAAGCTGAGACCTTGTAGGGGAAATTTCACCACCAGATAAAAGAGCACGTGGGGTTGCTACTAGCAACCAACGGGTACGAACGTCGAGGCATACAAAGCCATTAACTTTCATTACCATGTTGATCTTTTAGTAACTGTAGAAGGACACAAGAAGGAAGATAGATGGGATTTGCAGTCATGACTTCGCTGACCATTAGGGAGGATCATCTAAAACCGTTCTACTTTATCAAAAAAAAAAAAATGTTATTGTCATCATAGGACATTTTTCCTCTGCGTCATTGCCTTCACATGGTCAGACAAAACACCACTCCTCATCATAAAAACATAAAGTATCAGAGCAGAGGTGCTCACAGCAGTAGTGCTCTCACCACAGCTCATGGAACTGCAACCCTGCATTGGTTTGGATCAAACCCTTGTTGCTGGAAGGGTTGTGCTGGAGCCATACACAACAACACAACACCACAACACATGACCATGTTGTTACACCCACTCCAGGGGCTTCTAAGGAGCTATTGTCAGGCTTAATATACTGTATGTACACATGAGTAGAAGAGGTCTGGGGAAGCCTTTTGAGAACACACTGCAATCTGAGACTCCCTCCTTCCCTACCCCCCCCCCCTCCCCCTCTATCTCTCCCTCCCTTTCCATCCCATTCTATCCCTCCATTTCTCTCTCTCTCCCTCTCTTTCCATCCCATTCTATCCCTCCATTTCTCTCTCTCTCTTTCTCTCTCTCTCTTTCTCTCTCTCTCTTTCTCTCTCTCTCTCTCCCTCTCTCTCTCTCTCCCTCTCTTTCCATCCCATTCTCTCTCTCTCTCTCCCTCTCTCTCCCTCTCTTTCCATCCCATTCTATCCCTCCATTTCTCTCTCTCTCTTTCTCTCTCTCCCTCTCTCTCTCCCTCTCTCTCCCCCTCCCTTTCCATCCCATTCTATCCCTCCATTTCTCTCTCTCTCTTTCTCTCTCTCTCTCTCTCTCTCTCTCTCTCTCTCTCTCCTCTCTTTCCATCCCATTCTATCCCTCCATTCCCCTCTCCCGGTGGTTAATCAAGCAGGGCCTTTCAACGTCTGACTCCACAGAAGCTCAGTGGCAATAGGACTAGCCAGCACATGTCCTGTGTGCACCCCATGGATAAAAACGGCATTCAGGAGATTATGAGGAGTGACATCCAATTATCCCAAGGGTTTTATTTTAATGGCATAATAGCAGTCAACACGGCTGTTGACAGTGGCACTACAGGGTGTGTCTGAAATATTTGTGCTCCTTTCAAGGGCAGAATTTTTCTGCGCAACTGACGGCTTTTGACCTACTCATTGTTGTCAACATGCCTTGTTAACTGATACTCCACCCACCTGAGCACAGCGCTGTGGTAAATTCACCTGTTAGGGTTGGGGTTAGGATTAGGGTTAGGGTTAGGGTTAGGGTTAGTGCTCAATTAATGGCATATTCATAGAGAGCTTTACGGTCTGTCACACACACACACACACACACACACACACACACACACACACACACACACACACACACATTACTTTACCCAGGACCATGTCTCGCTCAGGTTTCCGTTGTCACAGTATACTTCCAAATGTTCCACCGGGATCATGGTACCATAATGCGAACGGATCAGGAGATGATCCAGGAAAAAAACGTTCTACCAGCCTGTGGGTCTGACCGGTACGACTGAGTGGGTGTCCTAGTTCTAACCCTCTCTATACTGTTTCTGGAGATGTTGTCGGACTAATTTTACCAAGTGTGTTCTTGGAATGACGTTCCAGGAGTGAAACCTGAGAGGGTCAAGACCCCCATAAGTAACTTGGCCCCATCCACTTCTACACTTACATCCACTTGACTATTGGCCCTCATGACATCAGCATGGCCGTTTGGGAGACCCTGCGTTCTCAGTCCTGACCTCTGACCTATCCCTAGCGTCCTACTGCCTCTCTCCCAGTCACAAGCGTCCCTAGAGGGGCAAGATGAGTAGGTCGATTCAACGTGACCTCACGAGTTGGGGTAAACAGCTCAGGTGAATGACCCTATCTACCTCCCCCCCGTCTCCCCGCCTCCCCTAGCCAGATGCCACTACTGAAACTCACTGAACTGATGTTGTGTTCACCGAAATGTTATTGTGTCCTCTTGATTTCATTAAAATGATCATGAGCGAGATGTACTCTAACTTGAAATTAAATCTGTCTGTTGCTTTCTCTGCCAAGTCATGCCAAGTCTGTGTACAGTAACAAGCTCAGATTGGCCTAAAATCAAATCCATGTACCCAGCAGGGAAACCAATGAGTCCACAGCTGTTCCACCAATTTCAGCATTGCTCACCAACTATCTTCCTCTCCACAGATAACCATTATGTTCTGCTGTGTTTATGAATATGGCTTTTAGATAATGGTAGATACAGACGGGCTAAAAATCGGTCTAACCTTTTTATGTTCCTGTATAATCACTGAGAATTGGAATTAAAAGTACCTTTTTTTCAGAGCCAGGATATGGATAGAAGATGAATGTAGTCCTGTACATTCACATTTAGCTGATTCATACCCAATTCCGATAACTCCTTTGACAGGTCGGTCCTTATCAGACGAGTACGGATGAGCAGTATGTTTATTGCTCTTACGCAATCCAGTGGAACAGACAAACAGGATGTTTGAGTTACTGAATGACTGGACAATACACTGTTAAACGTATGTGGAGAAATACTTTACAGTAGCATTGGATTTTCTTAATTAATATGATCACCAACTTCAGTGTTTTTTTTACAGACGGCATCAGTATCAATCAACCGCTGGAACTCATTGCTGTACAGTATGTCACGCTATACGTTTCTCCGTAATAGTTTACAGTAGGTTAGGATTGGTAGGGTATCGTAGGCAATAGTTATGGGCAACTTGAGTAGGTTTCCTCTACACATAAAACTCCACAGACACAGACTGACTCGAACGTGCACCGTTTGCTGCCCCCTGCTGGTCATAGTTGCATCTGTCGTCTGTGCTCAGCCCACTGAGAAAAGCAATCAAAGGGAGGATACCACCCTCTAGTGGTAAAAAACATCTTATGAGATCTGCGTTCAGCATCAGGGTTGTGAATGTACAGAGAGAATGAGGACATATGAAAGAATGAGACTGTTATAAAAACATGTACATTTATACAGTGCAGTGTAACATACAGTACATAAAATAATCCCAAAAGATTATTACACCAAGGATTCAAGGTTTTGCTACATTACAGGGGAACAATACAAACCCACAGAAACCAAGCATCCAACATTAAAACCACAGGAAACTGAAAATCTCATATAAAGAGCATTGTATCGAAGTCATGAAAGAAATTTCCTCTTCTTGGCGGATAAGTACTTTTTTTACATGACACAAAACCGTATGTCGGCCGAAAGTCAACACATATTTCCAAAACATATTTCTAATGTACTCAACAACATTCCAGCGCTACACATCACAAAAGACCAAGCGAAACAAACATCGACAAACACTGTTTTGTACAAAATATGCCCAGCAGAAAATACACCTCATAATCTACAATATGAACGGTCGCATAAACCATGGAATGATTTGCTTTATACACAAGCTGAGCTGATTGTAGTGGGGGCTAATTGTAGTCGGGGGGGGGGGTTTAGGGCAAAAGGGTTCATATGTGTTTCCCCGTGAGGAAGAAGAGGGGGCGGTCTTCTTTGGCGTTGGCTGTCTGAAACTCATCGCTCAGCCTGAACCTCCATTCGTCCTCCAGTTCTAGCCTCACCACGGTCTGCCTCAGAGAGCTGCGGTCTGCACAGATCACACACAGGGTCGCTCCTGGGGAGGTTGGAGAGGGGGGGGGGGGGCTGATGTTAGGAAGCGTCAGATGGTAGGCTCAGAGTGATGGTAGTGATGTGTGTGTGTGTGTGAGTGAATGTGAGTGTGTGTGTGCGTGCGGGTGTGCATGTGTGTGTGTGCGTGCAAGTGTGTGTGTGTGTGCTTTCAGGGACCTTTAAGGAAGTGAAACTTCTTGAGGAATCCTGGGGTAACGAAGGAGTCACAGAAGCAGAGCAGCAGTCCGCTGAACAGCAGGCCTGTAGTACTGATGTTGATGGAGTGAGGCCTGGAGCTCACGAAACACACTGTCACCTACAGACAGACAGACCAACAGACCGACAGACAGACAGACCAACAGACAGACAGACCGACAGACAGACAGACAGACAGGGACCAACCAGCCAATTATTATACAGTACAGAGACTGCTTGTGGCAGAAAAACACACCAGCAAGTGTGTGTGTGTGTGTGTGTGTGTGTGTGTGTGTGTGTGTGTGTGTGTGTAGTGTGCGTGTACCTCAGGCCCCAGGTTAAGGTAGCAGTCCACAGACAATACTGGGTGTGTGTAGTTCCTGGTGCTGAGAGGGAACAGGCGTTGGCTGGTGTGCTGGAGGTATTTCTCCAGCAGCAGCTGGGCAGGCATAGCCAGGAACGGGTGTTTACTGTCTGGGGCACAGATGTACTGGGATGGCTGCACTGAGGTGGGGACATCCGTCATCTGGAACAACAAAAAACATGTTTTTATGTGACATGACAACAACATCAAAACAATATTACAACACAGACATCACATTACATCATGAGGGACTGTACTTCAATTGGATCATTTTTCAATTGGATCATTTTCCCCCTGGCGTTCTACTCTGTGTAGGTTCACACTGGTAATGTGTGTGTGTTGTGTTTGCGTGCATGTGTGTGTGTGTTGTGTTTGCTTGCGTGCGTGTGTATTTGCGTTTGCTTGTGTGTGTTACGTTTGCGTGCGTGCGCGTGCGTGTGTGTGTGTGTGTGTGTGTGTGTGTGTGTGTGTGTACCAGGCCCTACCTTGGTCTTGATGATGAAGGTGCGGTATCCTCCGATGGCGATCTGCTTCTTCATGACGCTGAAGCGGTTGAAGCGGCAGATGAGCAGGCCGGCGCTGTGGGCCCGCAGGGAGAAGTCCACGTCGTCACACGTGAACCGGTTCTGGTTGTACTGGATGTCCCGGCTCAGGTCCACGTTGAGCAGCAGAAAGTCGTGGAGGTGGCCCCTGGAGAAGGGCTCCCGGGGTCTCCCTGACCCCTGCTGACCCGGGTGAACCCACGACCCCGGCCCGCGGCTGCTCCACTTCCTGATCCCACACAGGCCGTAGCGGCTCAGGTCAGGACACGCCTCCATGTGCTGCAGCACCTGCTTCAGAGACACGTTCCTCTCCATGGGCCCGCTGCTGAGAGGGGAGGGAGGGGGGGAGGGAGGGAGGGGGGGAGGGAGGGAGGGAGGGAGGGTGGGTTAGGGAGGGGAGGGAGGGAGGGAGGGAGAAATCGGTTGCAGCTTGAAACAGAGATTTATCAATAACACTACTTTGGGTACATCTCAGTACACCTGGGTATCCTACAAGCACAGTGCTTGTTCCTATTGTTTACTCAAGTGTATGTATGTACTTACTCAGTGTGTGTGTGTAAGTGTGTGTGTGCGTGCGTGTGTATGCATGTGTGTGTGTGTGTGCGCGCTCGTGTGTGTGTGTGCGCGCGCGCCCGTGTGTGTGTGCATCTGTGTGTACCTATGTGAGTCGAGGTCCACGGCGTTCCACATGACGCAGGAGTCGTCAGCGAGGAGGACGAAGGGCCAGACGTCCCCCGGCGGCCCCCCTCCCTCCACCCTGCGGCTGCGCTCCAGCTCCAGGTTGTGATTGGACAGCTCCTTGATCAGGAAGTGGGCCGCACCTAGGAGAGGAGAGAGAGGCACACAGGTGTGACAGACGGAAGAACGAATCAGAAAGAGAGAGATGGAAGGAGGGAAGGAGTGAGAAATGGAGTGATAGAGGGAAGGAGTGAGAAATGGAGAGATAGAGGGAAGGAGTGAGATGGAGAGATAGAGGGAAGGAGTGAGATGGAGAGATAGAGGGAAGGAGTGAGATGGAGAGATAGCAGGAAGGAGTGAGATGGAGAGATAGAGGGAAGGAGAGAGGGCAAGAAGTGACAAAGAGGGTGATGAGGGAAAGGGTGTGAAGAGATGAGAGTGAGGTCGTGAGTGAAACAAGGATGGAGAAACGAGTAATCAAATGAGAAAGGCCACCAGGAAATCATCTATATGTCAAAGTTTAAAACACTGACTATTCCCTCCTTCCTCTGACATAAAAGCGGTTAGCAGGTTAGCTCCTAGTTAGCAGGTTAGCTCCTGGTTAGCGTACCGATGCCGGCTCCGTTGAAGACGGTAGGCAGCACCAGCATGATGTGGTTGGGCCAGTACTTCTTGTAGACGGCCATCTCGTACTCCTTGATGACCAGGATGTGCAGGTGGGCCGCTCCGTCCATGGCGTGGTACAGGTTAAACAGGCCGTGCTCATGGCGGCCCGTCGTCGGGGTGAAGATGGGGCTCTTGATGCAGTCAGGGTTCTGATGTAGAGAAAAAAAAAAAAAAAAAAACTTTATTGGCACCTTTTCATAGACACTACTTGCAACCCCAAGTGCTTTATTTATAGTAAAGATAAGGTAGGCGTATTGATTAGATCGATTAGCGTAGTATTGATCAAAATGGAAAAAGGGACAGAGAGGGACGGTGTTGTCTTTGGCCCTCCCCGGTGGCAGAATGGAGCATTGCACTCTGAATGGTCCAGAGTAGACTGAAGTAATAGTAGTTTAGAATTATTGCTTCAGCCTAAGTTTAAACACTTTTTTTCCTCCTTTGTGTTAATGCTGGTACAATTATGAGTGATAATGATAGGGTGAGGTAAAGGATTACCCAATCAGAGGTGAGAGGCAGTCTCATGCTCTCCAGCTGGCCTCCTGGTTGGCTGAAGCTAAAGTGGTGCTCTTTGGACTTTGGGATGATGAAGTAGAGTTGGATCTCCTCCCCCAGCAGGAGGTGGGAGAAGGTGAAGGCGTAGAGGGTCGACTCAAAGATCTACAGACAGACATGTGGTCATAGAACACATATACACCTCCCTAGAAACCTGTGTGTGTGTGTGTGTGTGTAAGTGTAAGTGTAGGTGTGTGTGTGTGTGTGTGTGTGTGTGTGTGTGTGTGTGTGCGTGCATGCACGTGTGTGTGTGTGTGTATGTGTGTGTGCGTGCGTGTTCTCTATTCACCTGGTATCTGGGGTTGAAGCCCATGTACCCATGACACTGCTCACAGTGGTGGTAGGTGTTGTAAGCTGCGTATTTGGACAGTTTGATCCTGGCGGTGCGTCTGCGCAGGTACACGTCCTCCTGACGCAGAAGGTTTCCTGGGAGGGGAGAGGAGCAGGGCCAGGGGTTAGTCAGGAAAACTCCCCTCCTAGACCCACAGATATACCACAGCCTGCTCGGCTTAACAGAACAAAAGGTTGAGAGTTAGAATTTCATTGGGCCCCAGGTTTGCTTTGAGAGAGCCCTCCTGAACCCACAATACAGTAGGAAAAAATACCTAATGATCAGTGTAGTCTCGATGTATTAGTAGAAATAGAGATCAAGAGTTAACAATAACATGACATAAAACTACAAATCAGTCAATGCTGTTGTATTAATGGTCTGGAGCCCCTGTCAGTAGCCCTGTGCCTCTCCTACCCTTGGTGTGGGGGCTGTAGTCCGGGCAGTAGACGGAGCTGATGTCCTCGTATTTGGGGTCGTGGATGGTGTAGTCGAAGGGCATGCCCTTCAGTGTGTCTGGCTCAGGCCAGGAGGCATGGGCAGGGTGGTACTGCACACCCTCCATCTGTGCACCTAGAGACACACACACACACACACACACACACACAGACACACACAGACACAGACACAGACACACACAGACACACACACACACACACACACACAGACACACACACACACACACACACACACACACACACACACACACACACACACACACACCCTCTGAATCACGTGTGTACAGTAACGCATTCATAGTATCTCATACCTTCTCTTCCACTCAACATCTTCAGCAGCTTATGATTCCTTAAAGCAGACGTTAAAGTGGACCGTAGCTCCACGAGTATCTGTGCTATAGAGGAGTGTATTATAACTCGTAGTGTGGAGTGTCCTATTGAATGGTAACTAACTGTAGTTGATGTCCTCCTCGTCGTAGATGTCCACCTCCATCAGTCTGATCAGCATGCGAGACAGGATGCCCAGGAACTGCAGGTACGCCCCAGTCTTGCCCACCTGACAGGGTACACACAGGTAGACACTTAGGGTGAGGGTGTGTGGAGGGGTCAGGACACAATAGACTAGTTTTAGCAGTGGGTGAACGCTAAACAACAGTCTGTGTGTGTGTGTGTGTGTACCTGCGGGGGTCCACTGAGCAGCAGCCTGCGGGGGTGGAAGTTGTCGCTGCGTCCCTCCGCGGCGCGGTTGCTGCTGTCCATGTGGTGCGGCCGGGGCACGGTCCACTGGCGGTAGTACAGAGACTGCTCTGTACACGTCATCATCTTACTCAACAGAGGCCTGGCACACACACACACACACACACACACACATACACACACACTTTCATTTAACCTTTCATTTTCAAACTTCTCAGTCTTTTCAACAGCCATTTGTACAGTAAGCTCTTCGTTGTAGTATAGAATAATAAGGATTACTCACCAAACATTTGTTTTCATACTAAGCAACTTACAATGAACACTGTACTCTGTATAGTGAACAACAGTGTAGCAACAGTATGCTAAATGCTAGGCTATTTCACAAGCTATGCTATTTCACATAGTGAACAACAGTGTAGCATGTGCATCTGTCCAGTTCCAGACAGAAGCGGTGCGTTAGCCCCAGTACCTGAAGCTGCTAGCCCAGGCCACAGACAGGTGAGGCAGGAAGGACGTACACCGAGGCAGCCCGCTCCTGTCGCTGGCCGTGATGATGTCATAGAGGGCCCGGGGCAGGAGCACGGAGGGAGGGCGGCTCACGCCCCGCGCCCAGGCGCAGCTCTGGCACGGCGAGGGGGCGCGGGGGGACGAGGAGTCCGAGGAGGTGGACTTGGAGGCGCGGCGTTGGGACAGGGGTGGGTCGAGGGGGGTTTGAGGCTGGTTGGGGTTAGGAGGGGGGGTTGTCTGGGGTTTGTTGGGGTCTGGAACGCTGCTGTCAGGGCACGGTGGGGGGGGCTGGGGGGCCGAGGGAGGGGAGTGACCCAGGCCAGGGAGGTCCGACTTGAGGGCTGGAGGAGGAGAGATGGTCAGAGAAAAATGCAAAGATGTTTTGAATACAAAGGAATGTTTTGAGTGTACATTCCCATTGGCTAAATGTTCAGTGTGAGTATGTGTGGTGTGATGTGGTGTGGTGTGTGTGTGTGTGTGTGTGTGTGTGTGTGTGTGTGTGTGGCGTTGTGTGGTGTGGTATGGTATGGTGTGGGTGTGTTATAGTCATCAAAAACCATCATTATGTGTGTGTGTCTGTGTGTGTGTGTGTGTGTGTGTGTGTGTGCGTGTGTGCGTGTGTGTAGGGGAGGGTGGCCTGTGTCTGTGTGCGTTGGTGTTTTGTCAGCCAATCTTCCCCAATTCCGATAAATGTAACCCATTTATCAAAACTCCTCCCACTCCTGCTGCATGTCTGAGGGGAGTATCTGAACGTGTGTTGTGTAACTCCTGTATTCCACAGACACGTGCTCACCATTCTCCTGCACCTCCTCCTCCTCGTTGTCGGTGCTGCTGAGCTTGTCCGGGTCGCTCTCTGAGAGGTCGCTGCCGGGGCCTGGGGCGTGGGGGGGTTGCGAACCCTGGGGCTCCACCCTCACCAGGTAGGCAGCCAATCCCAGCTCTTGCTCTAGCGCCGTGCGCTGCAGGTAGGAGGAGCTTATGACACGCAGGTCACAGTACTTTAACGACCTGGGGGACCGAGAAACCAAACAAAGCGTACATATTTCACATTGATGAAGTGCAGGCTCCACATTGGCAGGGGCCAGACACCTAACCAACCATCGAACTCTGGTTGTGTTTGTTGGATTCAGGTAACACTGGTTAGTTTCTTTGGTCGTTTCTTTGTTGTTTGCAGCCCTGCTGCCAGGAAAATTGGCCTCATTCAGACACAGCTGGAAAATCTGGCATTTCTTTTGAAATCATAAATGGACGTTACAGGAAACAGCAAAGACTTCACATTCTCTCTAGGTCAAACTGACCTTCTTCTCCAGTGTTCTGTGTGTGTAATGGAAACAATAACAGACTGTGTGGGTGTGTGCGCGTGTGTGTGCAAATATGTGTGTGTGTGTTTGTGTGCAAGTCTGTGTGTGTTTGTGTGCACATACTGTATGTGTGTGTGAGTGTGCATTTGTGTGTGTGTGTGTGTGTGTGTGTATGCATGTGTGTGTGTGTGTTTGTGTGCATGTGTACAGTATGTGTGTGTATGTGTCTGTGTATGTGTGCATATGTATATGTGTGTGTGTGTGTGTGTGTGTGTGTGTGTGTGTACCTGGGCAGGGACTCTCCCAGAGGTTCGGCCCCAGACAGAATGAGGATACAGGGTAGAGCCTCCAGCTCCAGGAAGGTCCGAGGGGCCCAGTCTCCATCCTGGATCTTCAGCCACACCTGGGGATGACACACAGTTACAGTACACAAACACACACTCCTAATCCAAGACACACACCAAACCTACTTTACTACACAGGTACAGTACACACACACACACACACACACACACACACACACACACACACACACACACACTTAATCCAAGACTCAAATATATAATATATATATTTATTTATATATAATATATAAATAAGCTGACACACAGACAGACACACACCAAACCTACTTTACTCCCCAAAAATCACAGTGCTGCCCTATAAAGTAACTAGAACAGTGATTTGTCCTACAATGAACTATGGAGTGACTGTCTGTCTAAGGAGAAGCCCTACCGTGAGCCCTACAGAATGACCCTGTCCCTGTATGGTGTGACAACCACAGACGTAACAACCATGGGGGCGCTTAGTGGCGTAGCACACAAATGCGCATACCACATAATCGCAAGGTTCCTGGTTTGATTCCGACCCTCGACATGTCTTGCATGTCATCCCTCCTCTCTCTCTCACCCATCCTTTCTGTCAATCTCTACTCTCTCAATCCCAATGAAGCTGAAATGCCCTAAAAACATATTTAAAAAAAAAAAGTGACAACCATACCTTGATGCGGTCAGTGAAGCTCTGTCCTACGTGGAGGGCTTGGCTCGGGTCTCCCAGTATGACCTCAAAGCGCTCCTGCAGTCCCAGTCTCTCCCGCACGCTGGCCAATCGGTGGTGGGCCCACGCTGCCAGGGCCAATGACGGGATGCGTAGCAACACCATGTGACCGTGTTGGGCGGGGCACCGCTGGGCGGAGTTCAGGAGGCTCTGGACGATCTCCAGGGTCTCCACGGAGGTGTGTTTGTGGAGGCTCTGCTCCCCCGGGCCCCCGGGCCGCCCAGACACGGCCATCAGAGCCACGCTGTAGTGCTGGATCAGAACCTGGGTCCGGATCACTGAGCTGTGCAGCTTTGGGAACCTGAGGAGACGGTTTCATTCAGACCTCTGGCTTCAGGTCATGCACACATACTTTGAGTGCGTGCGTGCGTGTGTGTGTGTGTGTGCATGCGTGCGTGCGTGCGTGCGTGCGTGTGTGTGTGCGTGCGCGCGTGTGTGTGTTACCTCTCTTCCAGGGCAGAGGCCATGCTCTCAAATGAGCTGTCGTAGCGTAGGAGGGGCAGGCCGCTGCCAGAGCGAGTGGAGTCCAGCAGCTCAGACACACCGAAGTAACGCGTCTTCTCATGGTACAGATCAGCATCCTACACACACACACACACACACACACACACACACGCACACACACACGGGCAGTCAGCTAGTCAGCAAATACATACCATGTAGGATATACAACATGCATGCAGATGAATAAAAATAATAATAATTAAAAAAATTACGTTGTTGAAGGCCGAGGGCCAGTGGATCTCGTTGTAAGGGCTGATGCGTGTGTGTTGTGTCTGCAGGGCGAAGGGGAACGAGGTCACGTGTAGGGTCAGGATGTTTGGCGCGTCTCTGATCTGCCAGGAGTTGAGCAGGCTGTCCACCAATCCCAGGCCGGCATCTCCACCAGGCCTGTACACTCCACTGGGAAAAGAGGAAGGAACAGATTAGACAGGATTATCGAGGATTAGAAAAGGGAAGAAACTGCCGAGATTGGATCAGCGTTGGATAACCTACGACTGAAACGCCGCACGCACGCACGCATGCACACACAAACACACACACCTGCTGATGTCCCAGTGGGCGTGGTCGTGGACCAGGATGTAGAGTGTGTAGGAGTTACTGCGGG
>NC_139668.1:17344769-17354769 GCF_951799395.1 Argentina silus | reverse complement strand
CTCAAACAGTAGACCGTAATTTCGTTCCCTTACACTTCCGTTCAATGTGCGCCAAATAGCCCGGGGACTCGGAAGGATGTTAAGTGTGTGTGTGTGTGTGTGTGTGTGTGTGTGTGTGTGTGTGTGTGTGTGTGTGTGTGTGTGTGTGTGTGTGTGTGTGTGTGTGTGTGTGTGTGTGTGTGAGAGAGGGGGGTCTAATGATGAGATGATTCCACATCCCATGCCATCTGACATAGATTCAGCTATAGACCACACAGTACATGCCTCCATGACTCCAAAATTCATTGAGAAAGTAAGTCAGAGACCAGGGATGATTGTAACATGGGATAGTTGTAACACTCAATATCTCCAATCAGGAACAAGCTAAAACCATGTGACTCACTATGCACACTTGGGCCTATCTGTCCTGAACACACATGCAATCAGGGCAACAGGAGCTCATCCTCAATATGGATGAAATCCTCCATACATGCCATACAAGCATGAGGTCCTCTGTGGCTCAGTTGGTAGAACATGGCGCTAACAACACTAAGGTTGAGGGTTTGATTCCTGCTGGGACCATATATACTGGAATGTATGCACTCACTGCAATGTAAGTCGTTTTGGATAAAAGCGTCAGATAAATGGCATATTATTACGTAAGATTTGACACAAATTTGGTGTTCTGCTTTTTGTACGAATTCAGGAATCAATATGATCAGGAAAACTGCACATTTTATTGGCAAAAATCTGTTTAAGAAATGTGTTTTTTTGATGGCGCTGGCTGCGTTGTACTTTAGAATTACCAAACTTAAATCAACTGTATCACCAGTCTCTGGTGAGTTGTCCATGCTAAAATTGGAGCATTCATCTACAGTGTGGAGCAATGTATTGGCTATTAAGGTTTGGGTGAGTTGTAACACAATGTTACACAATGTTACAATGTTTGGGTAAGTTGTAACACAATGTTACAATGTTTGGGTAAGTTGTAACACAATGTTACACAATGTTACAATGTTTGGGTGAGTTGTAACACAATGTTACACAATGTTACAATGTTTGGGTGAGTTGTAACACAATGTTGCACAATGTTACATTGTTTGGGTGAGTTGTAACACAATGTTACAACTATGCCAAGTGGGATGTGGGTGCAGTGCTTTGAAGCACGTAGGACCACAAAGGATGCACTCGTGGAGGACAAGTACACATGTTTCACTACTATGGCTTCCTTTGTGTACACACACACACACACACACACACACACACACACACACACACACACACACACACACACACACACACACACACACTCACACCATTTCAGCACAGCTCTTTTAGTCTCTAATCCGACAGGATAGCCTTTTCATGTACACACACACACACACACACACACACACACACACACACACACACACACACACACACACACACACACACACACACACACACAGTCCCTTTGTCTCGTCCCCAGGGTTCTCAGGGAACTGTATAGGCTGTGGAGAGAAAGCCTTCCACTACTTGACATAGTTCTCCATCATCCTGAAGCAGAGCACTCAGCTCAAGAAGACACGCACACACACAATACCACAATGATTTGTTTGTGATTTGAAGAACAAGAAAATTGTTTTGGTTTCATTTTTCAACTGAAAAATATTTTCATATGGTTTGTGAGTTAAATCGTTTCTGGGTTACGAACAGTGCCACATAGTGTTACAAATGGAGATGGCCTTCTGATATTTGTTTAAATGCTTGATGAAGACATTTATTGCTAAATTGCAGGTTATTATTTATGTGTTTTATGACAATTTTACATTTCACCACATGCAGTGTTACAACTGACCCGAGAGGGTAGGTAAATTGTAACATTTCACTCCTTGTATTTGAGATAATGTCACACCTAGTCTGTTTGCTTTATAGAGATAGTACCTACAGTATACCCATTTGTAGCCGACAGATGCAAGTTGTTTGTATCACATTTTGAATATAGTAACTCAAACAATCTCTGAGAAATTGACAAAAAGGTGAAAAGCGTTACAACAACTTTTCTTTCCATTTGTGTTTAAGGCATATGGCTCGGGCTAGAGATCTACACAATCACATGGTGGGATGTGGACTGAACACATCACAGGCCAGGACCTCCCGCCCACAGTGCACAATGAATTTGGGGAACAAACGGTTGTGAGATAATTCTATATGAATATGACATATAACCCACGCGGCCGGGCCAGAACATTATTCTCAGGAAGAAAAAAAAGCCCCCATATATTTCCCTCTCATCATCTCCACCATGACGGAATTATTAAAATGACACAAGCACATCACACGCTGTCACCCGGCGGAATGGCGACGCAGCGCAAACGTTCATTTCTCATTTTCTCTCCCGGGTCCCCCCTTCTCTCAGGCAATCTGTCATCATGACGGGCTCCGGTCCCCCCGCTAAGTGCCCACGGGCGCGACAGACAGCCGCCGGTGACGGGAGCACTCCTGGGTTGTCACGCGCTAATGCCGAAGTTCCCGCGTACACCGGGAACGAGTGGATTCATCTTCATCTGGTTCACGGTGATGACTCGCCTCGCGCGACTAACCGTCGTTGTGTCGAACACAGAAGGTACATTAAGAGAACACCTCTTTCAACACCCTCCCCCCAACCCGAGAGCACTCAATAACCTAAAAAATGAAACTGTCAACACTTTTTAGGGGTCCGGAGCTGGCTCTCTGGCCGGAGCTGGGGCCTCTCTAATCCTGGTGAGTTATTGTTGAGGAGCGGTTGACCCAAGCGGCCCCTGATGGGAGAACAGGTGTTGGATCGGGTCCAGCGGAGCGTGGAGGGGAGCGGCCGCGTGATTCATCGGTCCAGACCAGACCCGGTTCCCCCGGCCCGAGGGAGGATAATAAAGTCGTTTATAAAGGTTGTCAGCGGGAGGAAAACGCGCATGCGTCCGGGCACAGAAGGGCAGCCCAGACAATGAAAGCTCGGGAGGTGAAACACATTTCCCTGTACAACGGGATACTAGTTGGTCTTCAGTGTATGCCAGCCCACGATGGTTAGTTTGCTGTGGAGTCCCACCACTTTGGCTTTTCTTCTTCTTCTTTTTAAAGCAGAGAAAAAGAAAAGTGTTTGAATTGAGGCTGTTTCAACAACTGTAACTGCATGTAGGCCTGCAGTAAGACTGACATTGCAAAAGCTTTGGTCCCAGCTCAGCATGGTAAATGCGCAATAGGTAACATTTAGGCTTTCTAATGGTTGCAATTACTATGTTTAATCGGTTGCGATCAGGGAATGGGATCCCTTTAAATAAATATTATCATTATTATTAAGATTTTCGCTTAAAAAGCGCTCTAAAATCGAGTGTCTGAGGGCAACACAGGTTGTTTACAATTGGCCAGGGGTGTTCTAGGGTTCTAGCCGTTCTGTCACTGGTAGTGACTGCTTCATGCGCGCATACAGAAACACACAGGTAACGTCCTGCAAGTCCATTTCGGGGGTTAATATTATTATATGGGAGCATGTTGTTGTTTGGTACTTCGAACTGAATTTCGCCTCAGTGGCCAGAGGTGGCAGATTTCCAACAGACTTACGCTTTGCTCAAAGCAAATTAGACTCTCACCACATGCATTTCAATGTAAAATGCACCTATGACACTGTAAGTCACATATACAGCTATAGATAGGCCCACATGTCCCTTTAAATGTGTGCATAAGATAAAAAAGGTATTTCTAATTTAGACATAATGATGGTCAAAGTCATTTGGATGAAAACGATTGCGTTTTTGCAAGCTGTAAAGCATATCATTATCATTAGGCTTTTACACACTGGCCTGGCATAACTATAGATGCGCTCTGCAAGGTACAGATCCCTTCCAAAGTCATTAAATCCCTTTAAAAAGAGCCTCATTTGAGGAGCAATAAAAAATTTAATCATTTTATTACCAAAAGAGTATTTAACAAGTCACTAATGAAATGCCAAAGGCAGGTTATCTAAGTTTAACCTTCAGAAAGAAAACCATGTATCACAGTCTGCCCTGCGGCATTGTGGGACAGAAATGTCATCCTCCATTATCTCCCACACCTGAAGTGGTTCTTCGCCTCTTTCTGCGAGAGGGGCGGAAAATTAGGTGATTCAATTAATGGCCATCTTTACGCGCGAGGGAGAGGGCGCAGCTGCGCACATCTTTACGCACGGCCCATGTCTCACACTGTGAGCGACTTTTGACGGGACACTGACGCGGAAAGAGACACTATCCCGCTCTCTCGCAGGCTGTTCACCTCGGCACTACAGCGGCCCCGCTCCACTGGAGCTCTCTCCGGGTCAATTAACGAGAAAATGAGGGAGAGGCGAGAGAGGAGAGAGACACTCTCAGTCTGTCACCGTAAAAGAGGGATACTGCTCATATACCATTAAACTACCTGTGCGTGTGTGTGTGTGTGTGTGTGTGTGTGGGTGGGTGGCTGTATGTGTGTGTGTGTGTGTGTGTGTGTGTGTGCGCGCGCACGTGCGTGTGGGGGTGAGAGGAAATATTTTCAGTGAACCAATTGGCAAGTCCTTAAGGGACATAGGTACATCGAGCCCCTCTTGTATAGCTCAAAATTGTTCCATACATTATACCTGCAATTCCTTTGACACACAAAAGTAATTTATGACCAAATAACAAAAATAGTCTATTTCCAATAACAAGTTCTTGCTCTGCACTGGGGGAATGCCCCTCAAAGTTAATTGAAAAGTGTCCTGGCTTCATTTGCATAAGAAACACATTTAAAGGTTGAAAAATGATAAATAAATACACGGCCACCTGTGAAATATGGCTTTTGGCTCATTGGTCATTTATAACTTTCCCTTTAATTATGTGACAGGTCCGGGTTCCGTGGCCTACCCTGCCTTTAATGAGAAACAGAAGTGATGGAGAGGAGGAGGACAGAGAGGCACAAGTCATTACTGGATGTGGAGAAAGCCCACAGGAATGGACATTTTACATTTGACTCATTTCATCCACAGTATGTATCTGTGAATATGGTATCGGTCCTGTTGCACTAGTCTTTCCTCCTGGAGAGGTCCCGGAGAGCTGTGAGCGGCTTTGGTTCTAGCCCAGCAGTGACACACCTGATCCAATCCTCTTTTATTGAGACGTTAGTGTCGTGTTAGGAATGAAGGACAGAGAGTAATGAACACTGGCATCAGACTGGGATCACCGGTGTTTCAGTCACACTTGAAACAAATCTAATGTTGTAAAGACCCAATGAAGCCTTCGTTAAGCCCCTACATCGATGCTCTGCAATGAATTTATAATACTATACAGCAGGGAGAATTGTCCTGAGTTTGATCCTGAATATCTAGTTTCCATCTGTTCTCCTTCCCATCTCTCTCTCTCTCTCTCTCTCTCTCTCTCTCTCTCTCTCTCTCTCTCTCTCTCTGTCTCTCTCTCTCTCTCTCTCTCTCTCTGTCTCTCAATTCAGTTTTGTGGGCAGAGAGCACATGTCAATTGTTGGAAACTTCAGTTGTTGGTTTCCTCACATCCTCTCCTCCTCTCCTCCTCTCCTCCGTCCTCCAAAGCATTGGAGAATGATGTCTAAGGAACCAAGATATTCTCCTCCGTTGCTTTGAGGAGGAAGTGAGTGGGGGACGACGTAGAGGACGTGATGAATCGAGTTTCTAACAGTTGAGGAAGGGCCAGGGGTCTACTCGGATATCTTTGAGCTCAGCGCTTTTTACCTACTTCCGGCTCTGCACTATCCAAGATTTGGTAGGCCTATTCCCATTTTGAAAAGCTGCACCCGTATAATAATAGCCAAAATAGGCGTTCCAGATTTTGGAAAATCACACCCTCAGCCTTAAAATCACACCTCTCTGGTGGCCAAGAGAAATCATTTGAGTTCAATTCAAGATAGATTTGTCTGAGGAATTCCTATATCCTATGGCTAGAACACATTTATTTTGAAGGCAGTCCTTCTGGGTAGTAAAATCTAAAAGCTGGGGTCTCATCATTATCATTAGGGGTTAAATAACAACTAAATAATCTGTTCTTTGCCTTAGCCCACCTGCTTTGGAGTGGAATTGAATTGTGGAGAATAAGGCACGTGAAACTTTTAATGTGTGGATTAATTGCGCTTGAGTGGTATAACATGTTTGTGTCCTCTATAATTTCATTCAACCATAGGATTGCATCGATTTCACTGAAATTATCTAAACCACAGGCACAGAAAGATGTATAGCCTATGCTTTCAAAATAATGTCCATGGTGCATCAATCATCAACAATCATTCATTACCGCAGTCCATAACTCTTATATTGTCCTGAAAACATTGCCAAGTTAAGCCTTCAACTGTCTGTCAGAATTGTCATGGATTGTCAGTGTTCGCAAAGATTGTAACATTTGTTCCCGAAAGTAACTTTGGTCATCAAACATGTTCAAAATGTACTGCCATCGGGGCTGCGCCTCTATGACCACAACATCAGTTCCATTATCCACGATATATATATAGCACGCCCTCCTTCTGGTGTGTCATTGCGAGTAAGAATTTAATTGAGCTGTCAGAAACTCTGCTGTATCCCAGTACATACAGTAATATGACAATACAACTTTGAACGGTATGTATGTATTCTGTTAATCTACGACCGGAGTCGCTCCATCAGCCCGGCAATTCTTTCTAATAAGCAGTAATGCCGATACATTTGAAATGATTCACATGTAGGCTACTTAATAGCAACTGACCCTGTCAAGGTAGGTTAGATGACCGAGATGACTCAGTGAAACGTCGACCACAGAAAAGGGCGGCAGTGTATTTTGCTATTTCAACGCAGGGACTCGCGTGCACATTTGACACATAAATCACAGATATGCGCGCGTAAGGAGAAAAGAGACCTCGGTCTCTGTATAGTCAGACTTTCTTAGTTTTGGGCCAGTCATCGTGGTCAGGTATTCTGGGTTAGGGTTAGTGTGGGCCTACTCTCTGTTTACGGCCAGATAGCATTCTAATTTGTTCTGTTTGTTGGTTAATTGTTCCCAACGTGTCAAATCATTTTCTTTACATTTTCTCGGGATTTGGTTGGGTCTAATTGTGCTGCTTCCCTGGGGCTCCGTGGGGTCTGTTTTTGTTTGTGAACGAAGCCCCAGAACCAGCTGGCTGAGGGGACTCCTCTCTAGGTTAATCTCTCGACAGGTTAGGGCTTTGTGATGGAAGGTTTGGGCGTTGCTTCCTTTTAGGTGGTTGTAGAATTTAACGGCTCTTTTCAGAGTTGTGAAGGTTAGCGGGTATATAGTCCTAATTCTGCTCTGCATTCATTATTTGGTGTTTTACATTGTAGCCCCCTGTATGTGTGTGTGTGTGTGTGTGTGTGTGTGTGTGTGCACGTGCGTGTGGTTTTTATATATGTGATGAGGGTATATCAATCAGAAACGGAACACCCTGTTGAAAGCTGAAACTGTGCAAATCACATAGGTCACAATGAAGATATGATGATGAAGAGACTTGCTGTACACATCCCCTCTGATTGAAATAAGAGCTAAAACAATGTAAAAATGTCACTGTACTTAGGTCATACAGCTTTGGGAAGAAACCCTTAAATGAGAGGTCTGTATTAAAACCACCCCACAAATTCCCAGCGTGCGTCAGGAGCGTAGCTAATTTCAGCTCTAGAGCCAGACAATCACTCTCCGAAGAAACGTCCCTTCGCAGACAGACGACATGTGGCCCACCTCACTCTGCCTCAACCCCCCCTCTCTCACCCCGCCCCCCCCCCTCTATCTTCTATCTCCCTTTCTCTCTCTTTTATGCATAAAGAAAACAGCTTGCATTGCCCTGCAGGTATAGCGCGGGCGCACCGCTTTCACCTTCACTCCTTCTCTCCGGTCACTTCCCGGTAGAGCGCGCGCCATAACGGCGGCTCCTGGGGTGTTTTTTTTTTTTAGTTTTTTTTTTACTTCTTCTTTTTTCTTTCTCTCGGAGTAGCAGGAGGCACAAGCACCGGTGCATGGCCCGCCCCGCTCAGCCTTATTAAAAGTGGAAGGAGGCGATATTTCACCCCCCAGAAATATAACAAGATAGACAACTGAGCGGGGCTAATCCTCGGGATGAAATTAGCAGCCATGGTAGCGGGGGCTGGCGCGGATGATGAACGAGGTTGAGCCGGCTACAGTCGCCTCGTCCACGGGGATAATTATACGGCGCTCCCGGGCTGGGATCTGTCGGCTGGCCCCCTTTTTGATGGCTCTATTTCAATGGGGGGTTCTGCGCTTGAAATACATAGTAAAAGCTATTAAAATTGAAATTGTTCTAGGGCGGTGAGAGTGAGAGGGGGAGCGTGACCCTATCAGTGGCTGTTTAATAAGGTGCTCGGCTCCTCGCACGCGGGTGGCGAGGATTCTCGTGGGTGGCGGCAAACCGGGGGCACGCGCTGGCACGTCTTTGACTACCTCGTGTAGGCTACCCACCTCACCCCTCTCTCCCTCTCTCTCTCTCTCTCTCTCTCTCTCTCGTTCACACTCCCCCAACCACTGCTAAAATATATTCAGATATACACTTCAGCCATGATATGAGGCCTATCTAGTCCTAGTAAATTAAAGTGCAGATTTTGTTAAGATTGGGACATGCATGATTATTATGTTCAAAATTACAAATAGGCTCATCATCAAATATATTTATTTTGTGCAAAAGAAAATGATGCACACCATACTAATATAATTAATATAATTAATTTGAAACAGTAACCTGTAGTATGTAGCCTGTTCCTTACCCTTAAAACACTGTTTTTCTTCTCATGCCTTTGTGTGCATATGCATGTACTGCACTGTAGGCAGTACATTTTCTTTTCTTTCTTTCTTTCTTTCTTTCTTTCTTTCTTTCTTTCTTTCTTTCTTTCTTTCTTTCCTTCTTTCTATTTGCAGATTTTTTTTGTATGCCCCCCCCCTGCATGGTCCAGAGCCGTACAGGCCAGGGGAGGGAGGGAGGGAAGGAGGGAGGAAGGGAGGGAGGGGGGGAGGTGGGAGGTGGGAGGTGAGCATGGCAGAAAGCTTTGACCAGCACACTGACCCTTCTCCAGGGAAACAATGACTTTGAGAATGTGAGAGCAGAGAGCACAGCCTGGCACACACACACACACACACACACACACACACACACACACACACACACACACACACACACACACACACACACACACACACACACACACACACACAGGAGAGAAGAATGGAGTGTGCAAACTCATTCATTGCCTTAGCAAATAAGCCTTGCAAAATGGAGGGGGAACACAAAATCCATTGTGGATACACACACACACACACACACACACACACACACACACACACACACACACACACACACACACACGGGCGCGCACACACACACACACACACACACACACACACACACACACACACACACACACAGGCGCGCACACACACACACACACACACACACACACACACACACACACACACACACACAGACACACACACACACACACACACACACACAGACACACACACACACACACACACACACACACACACACACACACACACACACACACACACACACACACACACAAATCCACGAGTGACCAACTCATGTCTTGGCGAGCTGCATTGTGTGCAGGCTTTTGCTCCAGCCCAACTCTAACACACTTGGTTAACCCTCTTAGTCGTTTATCTGGAAGATGAGGTGTGTTTGGCTTGAATAAACATCCGCACACACTGAGAACCGGAGTTGGCCATCCAACACAACGACAACACAGAAACAACAGATGTGTTCCTACTCTGACCAGCAGATGGCAATCTTTACCATCAAATGAGGCCTGTGAGTTCATCACCTGTGACTGTCAGGACCTGGCTCAGCACAGAGCCAGAGAGAGAGAGAGAGAGAAAGAGAGAGATGGAAGGAGGTATAGAGGTGTTTCATCTGCTGGGAGAAGTGTTCTGGTACAGTAAGTCATTCAGGCTAATGACCGTCCCATTTGCTGCCTTTGGAAGCAGAGTCATTCAGCACAGGAATCTGTGAAGAGCTCAGTACAATGCATACACATGTT
>NC_139668.1:17329769-17339769 GCF_951799395.1 Argentina silus | reverse complement strand
AGCCAGGTGAGAAACTCACATTTCACATGAAACCAAATGGGTGCTTTAACTTAATATAATAATATAGATTATTCTAAAAGTGACTTCAAACAACACTCACTAACGATTTACTGTATATTGAGTTTACATGGTTTTGCAACATAAGTAGCAATCCCAGTCACATAGAAATGACTCCACCTGTCGTAAGACAATGAGACCTCCCCGTGATTGAGCTCTCCATGGGCAAGATTCTACTACCACACCCCCGAGACCCAACAATAGGTCCTCAGCCCCCTCCCTCCGACAGGGCTCAGAGATCCTATACAAATGGCTTAGGTTGAATAAACACAATGAAGATGTATATTAAATCTGCTGATCTACAGAGAAAAAGTGAGATAGAGAGAAAAAAAAAGAAAGAAAGAGGGGGAGATGACGGGGTTATAAAGAAGGAGGCAGGGGGTGTCCCACAAAGAGGGGTTTTGCAGCCCCCCCCCCCCCCCCACACACACACACCTCCACCCCCTTCTTCTCTCTCTGTGGAACTTTCTCTGTATTTGCTGGTGTGCAGAATAGTTCTAGGGTGGTCTCTAGGGTGTTGTCCTGGGGGCAGGTGTGCCCATAGGGGACAGGTGTCAGCCAGGTGTGTGTGTGTGTGTGTGTGTGTGTGTGTGTGTGTGTGTGTGTGTGTATGTGTGTGTGTGTGTCAGTGAGTAATGGCACTATCAGCTAGCCACCGCGATCCATCATGCGCGTCCCCGGCCCAATACAGCTTGGTCCGGCCAGCCAGGAGACACACACACATTCAAACTAACACACACACACACACACACACACACACACACACACACACACACACACACACACGCATGCACGCACGCACGCACACGCACACGCACACACATACACGAGAGAGAGAGAGAGAGAGAGAGAGAGAGAGAAAGCAGGGAGATGCTGAGAACAGCTACACAACACACTTAGCCATATTGTAACAGACAGGGAAGGTTACCAACACACCTATGATCAATGATTTATTATGTATGGAAGGCCTGAGTCTGTTTGTGTGTGAGTGAGAGAGGGAGATCGAGGAAAGAGGATGGAGGATAGAGGATAGAGGATAGAGGATAGAGGGTAGAGGAGGAAAAGGAATGTGGATGTCTGTTTTACCTTTCTAAGTCTTAATTTCAGTATTCCCCGGAATGACTGACTTTGAACTGTCTTGAAATTAAGTGATTCTGGCCCACATGTGTGTTAAATAAGATGACCTGTTCATCCCAACCAAGTTTAAAAGAAGCTACTAAGAATCTACTCAGTGTAAGGTCAATCCTAATCTTGGGTTATAGTATGTAACCCTGGTTCTCTGAAGGGGATGAGCGAGTCATCTCACTATGGTATTTGCACTCCTGCGTTCCCTGTTCATAAAACCCTTTTCAATCACGCCCGGGAGCGCTTTGCATGATTGACTCCGCCCAGCCCAGCCTATAAAGGCTACTGCATTGCGCGCCCATTTCATTCTGCGAACCGCCTCTTCACAAGCCCGTAAAAGAGGGGCTATCTGGTGAGATGTCTCCTTCATCTCCTTCAGAGGACTGGGGTTATATGCTTTTTCCCGAAGCCAGGCGAGGGCTGCTTCGGCACACTTTGTGAATGTCCGTGGGGCCAGAGACAGACTACTGGTAAGATTAGATATTTGTAAGTCGCTCCCTGGAAGGCGAACCTCAGAAATCTCCTGTGTGCAAGACAAACTCTGATGTGGAGATATGCATCCTTGAGGTCTACCATGGTAAACCATTCGTTGGGTCGAATAGACTCCATCAGAGCGCGAGGTGGCTTCAGGATCTTGCAGTTTGAGGAGGAGGGGGGCTTCATGGTCACCAGCTGTACAGTGTGAGGTATATAAGGTTTCGGGGTTGACTTGAGAGGCAGCGCCATGTGATAGACCTCCACCTCCTTCTTCCTGGATTCGACCCTGGCCTGCATGTCGACCATGGGTCGCCCAAACAGTCCTGAGGGGGTCGGCAGGTCCGTCAAGGAAAAGCTTCCTCTCCTTCTCTGACAGTTTAGCTTTGTCAAGCCAGAAAGAACACTTGAGGGTCCTGGTCGCGTGGTCAGCAAGGAGGCGGAGCTCCATCGGTTTTATCGCACTCGACCTTGGCCCCGTCGGCCAGGGAGTCAAACAGCTCCTTAACCGGCCAGATAGACAGAGAGGAGAGCCGTGGCGTTGATGGAACGCGCTGTCTGTGTCGAGGCTTTGTAGATGCTGTCATAGGTGGCTGTGTTAAAGCGCTCAGGCTTCTGGGCGGCCATCATGGAGGAGGAGGCAGTTGCAGCCTTGGGGTCAACGCCAAGGAGGCCTCCTTGGGACGCATGCACACACACAGAAACACACAGAAACACAGAGAAACACACACACACACACACATCACACACACACACACACACACACACACACACACACACACACACACACACACACACACACAGAAACGCACGTACGCACACAGAAACACACAGAAACACACACACACACACACAGAAACACACACACACACACACACACACACACACACACACACACACACACACAAAAACGCACGTACGCACACAGAAACACACAGAAACACACACACACACACAGAAACACACACACACACACACACACACACACACACACACACACACACACACACACACACACACACACACACACACACACACACACACGCAGGCACAGAGACATTCAAATGAGTGGTGGAGCCCCGGCTGTTCTGTCGACAGGGATCCTAACGTCAGAGTCACAGCCACTGCTTCCTTCATGTTCAAGAGTTGCAGTGAATTTCAAGGCCACACACACACACACACACACACACACACACACACACACACACACACACACACACACACACACACATTAACATAGATTTCAATCACGCTCCCCACCACTCAGAGTTTCAAAGAGAGCTCTTCATTAAAAAGCAAACACAAACACACAGCCATATCATTCTGTTTGTCTACATATGAAAAAAAGCAGTCTCGAAGACAAGTGGATCATGCTTGCTTTTACATCCCCCCCCCCCTCGCTCCCCCCCCCCCCCCCCCCCCCCTCTCTCTCAGCCGTCTCCATATGTAGCTGAGAGGCTTTCAGAACAAACTGCACGAAGTCATTATCTAAAGGGGGTATTATAATTAACAAAACAATAAAAGTTTATTAATGAACATTAAAATGCAAAATAGTGAAAAGAGATCCTATCAATCAAAGATGACTCCCTTTTTGAGTTTTAATTAGATATTGCAGTTAATGGTATGGGGGGGGAGTTTGGAGGGATTTAATTGCTGTGGTTTAATGGGCCAACAGCTTTTTAAAGTTGGAGATTAAAAAAAATGTAATTTATAGAATAATGTCATTTTTATTTCTGCTGCAACTAATAAATGGAGTCCAGATCCCCTGTATTCAGTTGGCTTCGACCAATGAAAAGTCTGGCTGACATTTTGAAAGTGAGGGATGGCAGTATCGTGTGTGATCATACAGACTGGTCTCCACATGCATTTAGCTTCTCTTCTCTTCTTTCCTCTTCTTCTGTCTTATCTTCTCCTATCCTCTCTTCTCGTCCCTCCTCCTTTCTTCTCTGGAACAATCATCCCTTGATATATAGATTTACTCTGTCAGAAGTTCTATAGAACTTTTTCCTCTCTGAAGTCTTGGCTTGACTGACTGGTTCTCAGTGTGGAAAGCTCTGTGGGTTGACCAGGGGAGGTGTGAGTGTGTGTGTGTGTGTGTGTGTGTGTGTGTGTGTGTGTGTGTGTGTGTTTGTGCGCGCCTGTGTGTGTGTGTGAGTGGGCAAGTGAGTGTGTGTATGTATCCGTGTGTGAGTGAGTAAGTGAGTGTGTGTGCGTGCGTGCGTGCATGTGTGCGTGTGTGCGTGTGTGCGTGCGTGCATAAGCGTGTGTGTGTGCGTGTGTGTGCGTGTGCGTGCGTGCGTGTGTGTATGTGTGTGCATGTGCGTGTGTGTGTGTGTCAGTGTGTGAGAAACAGGGGACAAGGCAAGGCGAGGTGAGGTGAAGTGTGTGTGTGTGTGTGTGTGTGTGTGTGTGTGTGATAGGAACAGGGGAGTTATTTCTGAAACAGGCCGTGCTGAAACCAGAGCGTCCAACCACAGCGGAGCGCTCCACTTTCTCTCAGCGCGGCGCCGTAATTAGGCCACGATTTGAACTCGCTTAGTTCCTCCCTGAGCGAGGTCACCAGGTCACCCAACTATTATAAATCCAGCAGAGGGTTGTGTGTGTGTGTGTGTGTGTGTGTGTGTGTGTGTGTGCTTGTGTGTGTGTGTGCGTCTATGCGTGTGCGTGTGGGTGTGTGTGCATCTGTGCGTGTGTGTGTGTGTGTGGGATCGAGGGGGCGGGAGGGCCCTGATTGGCTGAGGCCAACACGTTAAATATAGTTTTACAGAGTTTAAAAGGTGTTGCTGCTTCCAATGTGTGACTGCAATGATACGAAGGCTTCTGTAATTAATTGTGACTGTGTGTGTTTTTTGTTTGGGGTAATAAGACAAGCAAGTGTGAACGCATCGCTCTCCTTCGTGCATCCCTCCGATGTTCCCTCGTCAATATTAAAGAGCCGCCGTCGTCGTCGTCGTCGTCGTCGTCTGTCGCGCGAAAGAAACAGTACAGAAATAAATTGGACAGTGCGTGTTTGATGCCACCTCCTCCTGGTACTCTGTGTTCCCGTCTGTGTCTCTCCCCCCTCCGGTTCTTCCGTGACATCCACCCTTCCCTCTACACCTCCCTCTCTCCACACAAAGACGGAAAAACAAAACACAACAAAAAAGCCCGTGTGCCTCTGAGAGAAGTGGCGCAGCGCTGCGTGGCTCGGTCTATTTTTGCCTTTTTTTTTCTCCAGCCAGACCCACAGGCTTCTCCACATATCTGCCACAATGTATACCGCCTGTGACACCCGACTCCCACAGTAACGATGACTTTGACCTGCCCTTGAGTGAGGTGGCCTCCGCTAGAACTGCCGGGAGAGAGAGAGAGAGAGAGAGAGAGGGAGAGGGAGAGGGAGAGAGAGAGACAGAGAGAGGGAGAGAGGGAGAGAGAGAGAGAGAGACAGAGAGAGGGAGTGAGCAGAATAGAATGAAAGAAGAAATGAACAGAAAGAAAAATAGTGTGTGAGAAGAAAATATCGAGACAGAAAGACAGACAATTGGATTACCAATTAAAACAACATTACCCAGCCTCCCCCTGGTTGGCTTGCTCTCTCTCTCTCTGGTCTCTAGTATCTTAGAGTCGGGAGTCGGGACCTTCGGGGTGATGCAGCCCTGCAAGCCAGCTGTGTGTAGGTGGCCAGCTAAGACTGGATCCAGCCAGAGGTCTACACAAGGCCACAGGAGGGGTCAGAGGTTAATTATCCACACAAGAGGACACCAGAAAGAGAGAGAGGCCTGCATGAGTCACTGGGTAATTTGTACTACAGGTGTCAGTGTGAGAAATAACACAATTAGGAAGCATGATGTCTATTATTCTATTTATTATTAAATAATTTAAAAAAATCTTATTTTATTCTTCTTAGTAATAAAATAATTGTTATTCTTTTTTTTTGTTGTTGTCAATTTCTGATTATGTCAATTTCTCTATTTTTTTTTTTTTTTTTTTGGATTATACTATGCACGTACTTCATGATGAGGGCTAGCTGCATGGCAAAATCTGTCCAGAGATGTTTAATAATGTTAGTGTTCGTGTTATTTACTTTAATAATGTTAGTGTTAGTGTTATTTACTTTCAACCAACCAATATGGATATCGAGTTAACAAGTCATTACAGCCATTTTGAATCCTCCGAAAAGTTTAGAACCAACTTCGGGATCTCATCCTGTTGTTATTTTTTCATCCCTGTTTCTTTCCCTGCTGAGGCACACATGGCCTTTATGAGACCAAACCCCTTCCTCCTCCCCCCTCCCCCCTCCCCCTCCCCCCTCCCCCCTCCCCCCAAACTCCTGATGACTGATACAGACAACACAGCAACCCTCTCTCTCATTTCTCCTAAGAGAGAGAGCTGTCAGTCTTAATCTGTTCCTTCTGAAAGAGCGCTACCCAGCAAGTCCCTGGCCTAAAGCCATACACACTGCAGTGCGGAGTGTGTGTGTGTGTGTGTGTGTGTGTGTGTGTGTGTGTGTGTGTATGCAGAGAGGCAGAGCGCCACTACCTCCACTGTGTCCTTGATGACTCCAGGTAAAAGACGAGAGGAGGAAGGGAGGTGGAGAGGAGGAGAGGAAGAGAGGAGGAGCTGGGAATTGAAGCCACCGGGCCGATCAGATGGTTTAATGAACACTCCTTTAAACTGTCACTCAAACCCAACCTGGCCCTGCACCCAACAGTCTGTCTGTCGCCACAGAGAAACCTGCTCCTGCCACACACACACACACACACACACACACACACACACACACACACACACACACACACACTCACACACACACACACACACACACACACACACACACACACACACACACACACACACACACACAGAGTGGTACATTAAGGTACATTATTATCCATAGGTCTCTACTGGACAGGAAATGATCTCTGTGACATCAGTAATGAAGGACTTCTACATCCTTCTCTCTCTCTCTCTCTCTCACTCCATCCCTCCATCAGGGTAGGGTTAATAACTGCCTGTAGTGTAATCTGTTCCTGTCTCATTTCCCTCCCGTCTGCCGCTTGACTAAATGTTAATCTAATTGTTGCTCGATGGCTTTGATGACAATCTGACAGGACAGACAAATGTGATTTGATTCTCCTCAGAGAGAGGCATATGCTGCACACGGGGCTCTTTGACAAAAGGGACGAGCGCGGCGCGAATGGAGTTGATGAATATGGCGTTTGTGTGTATTGTGCTCGACGGTGACGTCCCAACTTCAGGGAGCATGTCTGAGAGTCTGGTGTGATGGAGCGATGGAGATTAATGTGTGTGAGAGAGAGAGAGAGAGAGAGAGAGAGGGAGAGAGGGGAGGAGAGGAAAGCCCTCAACAGCCACTGACAGACTGGAGCCCCACACAGCCGCACTGAATACGCCTTTCATCTGTAGTGTGAAATACTGTAACGAAATTTTAAAATGGTGCTGCTGTACTGAGTTTGTATCACAGCATCTGCAAGCTGGTGAGCAGCCAGAGCAGACGTACAACTCCAACTGGTTATTGGGAAATACGAGGTGAATGCATACTTTAGCTCTTGTAGCACTCTGGGTGTGTGTGTTTGTGCATATGAATAAGTGTATTGAGTGTGTGTGTGTGTGTGTGTGTGTGTGTGTGTGTGTGTGTGAGTCTGTGGGTGTGCATTCCCTATTCCTTATTTACCACGCAGACTATTCTTAATCACAGGGGCATGAATGCTTGCTTGAATGAATGCTTACTTAATTGATTCCATTTGGCTTTAAAAGGATAAATCAATAATTGCAATTCCTCACACTTCAAGTAAATAATGCGGTATTAAGGAGACAGCCTTAAGTGAATAAATGGATTCTTTGGTAATTTGCTTTCCATTATACATACGGCAATAATGTCTTTTTAAGCTGCAGAGGACTGGCGCTGGTAATTTTTGTTTGTGTGCGTGTGTCATACCCCCCTTGAGCTAATGGCTGTGTGTGTGTGTGTGTGTGTGTGTGTGTGTGTGTGTGTGTGCGTGTGTGTGTGCGTGCGTGTGTGTGTGTGTGTGTGTCGCTAGGCTGGGCCCCATTGTCTTTTGCTGGAAATTGACTGTCTCGTCTCCTCCTGCCTTTGCAGCAGGTTGCCAATATTTCAATCTGCAACGTAATTAATAATTTATTTAATACTCTGCCGATGACCTCGGGACAAGCAGAGCACTCCATTCTATTCTTGGTGTCGCCCGGTGAATTGAGTTTCATTACACCTTGCTTTGCTCCAATCAGCTTTGATTTTCCTCCTATGCGAGGGAGGGAGGCGTCAAGGTTGAGAACGTCAATAGAATCTCCTGGGTGAGACAGGAACTTCCTGTTACGGTGATCCAGGCTCCAGTGTGTCATGGCTGCCTGGTGCCCTTCCCACACACTCCACGTCGCCCTGAGGCAGATCTAGGATCAGCAAGCCCTCCACAAGTCCTTCTCTTAACCAATGAGGGACAAAAACACTAAACTGACCCAATGTCAGTGCCTATTGGTTCATTCATCTTACCTCCAGAATCGAAGGATTGAGGATCTTCATGCAAGGTCACAGAGTACAGGAGTGGAAACTAGGTTCAAGCAATTAGAACCCTTCTGTCTTTAACTCACCAACTGCCAAAGAGTTCCGGAACACTCACCACCCAGAGTGCCAAGTGTTCTATGTGGTGTTTACCTAGCAACGACGCTCTGATTGGCTACAAAATGAAGCATCATCATTTATGCATTTTTGGTGAATATAAAGTCACCCTTGGCACTCTGGAATGTCGACAATTTGGGTGACTTTATTCACCCTCGGCACTGAATGAGCATATTGATTTGGAGGCCATCATTTCATGTCGACGTGAAGCGCCCTGTTACTCCCCCACCCACTGTTTAGGCACCACTTTGGGTGAACAATTAAATCGACTGACAGCTTTTGTATCATGTTGTTAGTAGCGGTCCATAAAAGGTAATTGGAGGGCGCAGTAATATCACAAATTAGGACGTGGACGATGGTGGATGCTTTCTAATCTCATTCTTAATCTTAATTCCAAAGATTAGAAAGCATCCACCATACTCCACTGCTAACCCCCCTCCCCCGAACTCCATTAGCGGGAGGAGGAAAAAATGACTTATCGTTATTAAAGCAACTATTGAAGGTAGACATTTCAAATTATATTTCGTCCTTGCCTTACACAATGATTTTGACTTCTAAATGTAGCCCAAAGTAGGCTATCCATCTTACTGAGCGCTCATAAAACTGTCTGATCTACATAAACAAGAAGGATGCTCTATGCTCAAGAGGCCAAACTTTGTTTTTGTCATCCTACACATTTTAAATAAATTGTTGTTATTTTGTTGATTGTTATTAACTATTCTAAAAAAAAAAAAAGAAAAAAGACAGGTAATAGCACAGGTAAGGTATGTAATAACAGTTCTAAATCAGGTGCTATTTGCATGAGGAATTACGCTGCAGGTGTTGGTCAGCTGGACTGGCCGTCCCATGAATAATAACGTCCTTGAGGTCAGTTTTCCTCGCACCTTCGTTCTAAGTGAAGAGGGTGGCCCGTCCCGTCCCGTCCTGGCGGAGCGGAGATCATTTTTCACTAACTTTAGCTTCTTGAGAAGCGAGCAGTGAACGAAAAGAGGAAAGCCTTTTTTTTGGTCGGTAGAACAGGAACAGGAACAGGAACAGGAACAGGAACAGGAACAGGGACAGGGACGCGTGGTGAAGAATGTCATGAAGTTCCATTCAGGGTCCAGATTGACTTCTACCCAGATACAAACAGAGACAGTACACTTTTATTTTATTTTATTTATTTTTTATTTTTTACAAATGAAGAAACGATTCCTCATCAACCGCCGGGCTGGGGAGAATTTTTGAGGGGGGGGGGGGGGGGGGGCGTGCATCAGAGGGAGGAGGAGATGGAAATAGTTTGATAGATAGAAGGAAGGTAGCAAAACAGTTCATAATCATTCATTTAATTGTTGTTTAATTATTGTTGAGAGATGTTTTTGTTGACCTCATGAACTATATCTTTGACTGGATTTTGCATGCATGCGTGTGTGTGCGTGTGTGTGTGTGTGTGTGTGTGTGCGTGTGTGTGTGTGTGTGTGTGTGTGTGTAGCCCTGAGGAGGGGAAATATTCTGTCCGGTGATGAGCTGTTTGCATCCTCAGCCAAGCTCTAGTAACTCTGAATATGAATGTGGAACACAGGGACATGTGACCTCTCTTTATCTCTCTGTGTTCTTCTTCTGAAATGCTCTTTTTCCCCCGACTCTCTGACCCCCTGAACCTGTTGACCACTGTCAGCCCATAGTAAAGGTAGCAAATGTGTGTGTGTGTGTGTGTGTGTGTGTGAGTGGTTA
>NC_139668.1:17294433-17296933 GCF_951799395.1 Argentina silus | reverse complement strand
TGAGATGCATGAGGAAACAAAGTCCTCTGAAGTAAAGGAAGGAGAGGATGAGGGAAAGAAGAGAGAAGGAGAAGGAGAAGGAGAAGAAAAGAAAGAGAAGAGACATTGATTGTAATTCCCCGCCATCAGAAGTGTGAGAGGGAGGAAGAGGAGGAGGAGGAAGAGGAGGAGGAGGAGGAGGAGGAGGAGGATGCGGGTGGGAGGAAGAGGATTGATGGATGCAACACAGAGCTCTGCTCACTGAGACATGGTCACGTTGATGAGGAGACGGACACGGAATGCACAACTCGTAGTTAATGCGCATGCACGGACGCACGCACACACGCAGGCACACACGCACGCAGGCACGCACACACACACACACACACACACACACACACACACACACACACACACACACACACACACACAATCATGCAAAACTAGCAACTGTCTTTTCATTGATTTTTTTACCCAAAATGCTGTTTTCTAGTTTCTGCTTGACGACCTGAATACTCTGCCATCTTCACAAGGCACACGTCTTCCTTCTAAAACGGATCACTCATGAACTATGAACTAGGACTATTTCAAGATCTGACCCAGACCGGATGAGAAAGCAGAGAAATGCCAACAACACTAGTCCACACAGGCTCATGTACCGTACAGTACACATCCAAAACCAAAACCATCACAGACCATCCATCTGACTCCCCGTCCACAAGGACAGGGCCAGCCCGTCCCAACCTCCCTCCCGCCCCACCTCCCGTGGCCTCCCCTTGACCAGGGCCTGGCCCGGCGTGCTGAGGCTAACCTCCGCCGCCTCGGGCCGAGGCTCCAGTATTAAGGACACAGCGGCAGGGTGTTACGGCAGGTAATGAGAAACAGAGAGGGGCTTCGTCGAAGGCGCCGCCACGCGCAGATTAAATATGCACAATTCCCATGCAAAACAGGCCTGAGCTGTGGAGATCAGCCGTATCCATCTAATCCCACTGCTCTGCCTGTTTCAGCCAGGGTTAGCTCTCTCATTCGTCACAACGGCCATTTTAGCATAAGACATGAAGGCCATTTTCAGGTTTAAGTGTTTGTGATTGCTTCCCCTCTGGTCCCGCCTGAGTGCTGATCTCATTCCTCTACTGCAATACGTAAGACACAGGTTTAACAGGACTCCGGCACACACACACACACACACACACACACACACACACACACAGACAAAAACAACACCAGCGCTGTCGCTAAAGTCTCTTGCGTGATCTGACCGTGCCTGGATTTTTTTTGGTTCATTTCAGGTGTTTATAACAATGTACTGTAGTTGTGTGATATCAGAAGCTGCTGTAACAGCTGAAAGCAGCCGGAATAACTCGTAATGCAACAGTAAATGAGACAATGCTCTCAAACATCGACGTGCCATTTCATTCTGTCACGAACAACATCCCGGTGTCCTGTGTGTTATGTTTTGTAATATTCTATTGACTGACATTATTAATGAGCGTGTCATAGAATAAGAAAACCAACAAATAAAATATAAAAAATCTGAAACGCTTTTGAGGTTCATTCTTCGTTGGGTGTGAGAGGGGTATATTCTAATGCTCTTGTCTTTTCCCTTTGATTGTTCAGAAGTGCGTGTGTGTGTGTGTGTGTGTGTGTGTGTGTGCGTGTGTATCCTGTCCACAACCCCCTGCGTGTCCAGAACGCAACGCAAACTTCATCTGCATTTCACCGTCTTTGCTGACTTATATCATAAACCACCCCCCCCCTGTGAAAGCTGTCATGTTTCCCATAGTTAGCTGGTTGCAGATTTCCTTGGCTGTAAAACGTGTGCCACGCGACGGGCGGGCAGAGGGGAGACAGGCGAGGATACCATGCTTCAGTGGAGCACGTCCACTCTGCCAGGCCCAGGTGTGAGAGAGTCAATTACAGTACTGTAGCTACAGTAGGTACAGACTGTAGCTATTCTCATCTAGGTGGGTCTGACTTCCATGTACTGTACACTGAGAAAAAAAATACATATCATAATATACCTCAAAACAAAGAAACTCCATGACTTCCCCTCAAATAACCTGCTTGATGCCGGGAATTGAGCGGTTATGTCATTGTGCGTTTGCATATTTGAAATAGAGAATATCCCACCGGAGCTTCAAAGTGATGAGGGGTGAGAGTCGTAAATAAAATATCCCACTTTACCTTCGAGGTGATGAGGGTTGAGGGTAAATTAACGGTTTATCTTATAATAACTCACCTTGACATGGTATGGCTGAACCTAGGACATGTTGAAAACTAATAAAAATCTTAACAATAATACCGAGCCAACTTATTATATTCATATTATATATATGAAGTGATGATTCTGAGCTATTCAAATGTAAACAAGGTACAATCGCTTCCTAGCCTATGGGAGTTTCTAAAAGAAAAGCAAAAAAAGAAAACGTAGATTTTTTTTAAGAAAGAGCCGTAATGAAGGTGATATATCCCGTGTTCAGGACGTTACAGCTTCTGTCCCATAACCCCACACGACCGCCAA
>NC_139668.1:17286933-17289433 GCF_951799395.1 Argentina silus | reverse complement strand
GTGAGAGAGAAGAAATGGTTTTCGGTCAAGTCCCATGCAGTCAAGGGTACCATAACTATTGAATAGGCTGCAATTGTAGTTTAGTTTAGTTTAGTTTATGTGATCATTAAAAAAATCAAAGTACACATACAGAATGATGCCCTTGATTAACAATCAAGGATAAAAGGACAACAAACTGATTATTATTTCCATCTTGGTCCTCTTACATGAGGCAAGTTTGACTCTGTAAGCAGAGTCATTTGGCCTCATTCTACGTCTGATTTCTGCCATTCACCACGTTCCTGGTCTGAAACGCCTATCCAGCAGACCGTGCACCCTGAACCTACAAACAGTTCAGCAAAAATCTACCCCAAAAATACCTAGAATGAGGCGGATACAGCTGTACAGCCCAACTCAAGCCCCCCCCCCCCCCCCCCCCCCCCCCAGCAAAGTGTGCAACAGAAACACTTCTTAGCTAAACGTACAGACCAGACCAGACAGGACAAGGCAGTACTACTGAAACACACCAGCAGACCGTGCCCTCTCTTGTCTGTGACGGGCGAACCCCCACACAGCCTTATTTATCTCATTCCTGGGGAAGTGCTCCCTCTTTCTGCTCATCTCACTCGTTTCCAGGCAATTGCACTGGCTGCAGAGGGGCTGTGGCTGCTGGGAACACAGCTAATAAAGGACCCTGATCCATGAAAGGCCTTGAGCAAAGACACACTCAATTACCTAATGCCTGGGCCGGGGGGCCGAACAAGCCTGCCACGGCCCCCTCATTTACGTATGCGTGCGGCTGGGAAGGAGGGGGGGGGGGGGGTGGGGGTGAGCGTGTGTGTGTGTGTGTGTGCATATGCGTGTAAAAGAGTGCAGGTATTTATTAAATTGCTGTCAGTTTTGACAAATTTGTGCGGCTGAAGTTGGGAGGTTATGCGAGGCTGCGTTTTTTTCCCCCCGTTTTTTTTCCGCTGCTCATGGTTAAGAGCAAGTGTTGGTTTTTTCAAGGGGAGGGATTTTCTGTGTGTGTGTGTGTGTGTGTGTGTGTGTGTGTGTGTGTGTGTGTGTGTTTGAAGATCATCTTCAAATTGTGTTTGGACCGATGCCATAATAACCTCCAACGAAGTGGGGTGGCGTGGGGCAAAACAACTCTAAAAAGTCAAACAAAGCACCTTTTTTCCCTGGAGTTTTTCCGGATCCTCCTCTCGGAAGTGTTTGGTTCCGTAGGGCACCGGTTTAAAGGAAGAGGCGGTGTGGATCATCCCCTCATACCTCTGGTACTTATGGACCTTGGAGAAGGGCTGGAACCTGAGGCAGGGAGGGAGTGGAGAGACAAGCACGTAAACAAAATGGCTCCGCTGATTATCAACATAAACACCATCAAAGAAGACACATAATTGTATATTTCCGGACAGCATGTAAAGCATTTCTATACGGTTTCTATGTAAAGACCATAACAACCAGTTATGGGTTAACAAATGCATATTCAGGCATGAAATAACGCATCTTTCAGCCAAATCCACGCCCCATTTCTCTGATGATTTCTGGAAGCAACATCGGCAGTGTGGGCCTCCATCCCTCCATCCCTCCATCGCTCCCTCCCTCTATCCCTCCATCCCTCCATCCCTCTATCCCTCCATCCCTCCCTCCCTCCATCACTCTATCCCTCCATCCCTCCATCCCTCTATCCTTCCATCCCTCCATCGCTCCATCCCTCCATCCCTCTATCCCTCCATCCCTCCATCCCTCCATCCCTCCATCCCTCCCTCTCCTCTGCCGGTGGGGCAGGCCTGCTCTTCATCTCCGTCCCAGCCTTAGATTACATTAGTGCCCTCTGGTCTCCTCTAATGCGTCCTGCCTGGGGCTAATGTCTCTCTGCTTTGTACCATAGAGTGGAAATTACTGGGGTATCAGGGAATCACTTAAGAGTTCCCCCTTTTAGAACACGCATACACACACACACACACACACACACACACACACACACACACACACACACACACACACACACACACACACACACACGTCTGATTTCTGTCCAAGGCCCCTTACCACCCACACCCACACCCACACCCACCCACACACACACACACACACACACGTCTGATTTCTGTCCAAGGCCCCTTACCACACACACACACACACACACACACACACACACACACACACACACACACACACACACACACACACACACACACACACACACACACCCACTAGTCTGATTTCTGTCCAAGACATGTATGCTCTGTGTTTGTTGTGTACATATGTGTTGTTGAGTATACTGTATGTTGGGCGTGTGTTCAGAGTAAATAGTTGTTAACTGAGGAGCAATGCCAGCTGTTAATTACAGTCAGGTTGATTTTGCAAATTGCACCCCAGACACGTTGCCTGGGGGAAGATTTATCAGTCAGTGTATGAGAGAGAGAGAGAGAGAGAGAGAGAGAGAGAGAGAGAGTGTGTGTGTGTGTGTGTGTGTGGTGTGTGTGTGTGTGTGTGTGAGTGTGTGTGTTTGTGTGTG
>NC_139668.1:17276933-17281933 GCF_951799395.1 Argentina silus | reverse complement strand
CCCCGAACCAGAGCCAGCTGGAGCCGGAGCAGGGCCCCCAAGTGTGTGTCTGTGTGAGCATGCCTACGTGTGTGTGTGTGTGTGTGTGTGCGCGCGCGCGTGCGCGTGTGCGTGTGCGTGCGCGTGCATGTGTGTGTGTGTTCGACCCCACTGCAAAAAGAAGGCCCGGGGTGAGGACTCCAGGCTAATAAAAAGAGATGATCCACGCCTCATTTCTGCTCACTTATGTTTTACATTAATAGAAACCAATAATAGGAACCAGTTACCATAAAGGCTGTGGAGCGTAAATAACACAAATGGCAAACGCCGCTCATCAAATGCTTCCCTCACAGCTGGACAAGATGACATGCTAGATTCAGAGGTACTTAAAGAATTCTTCATCAAGGCCCTTTTTTAAATGCCCCCGGAGTACTCCCTCGCCTCCGCCCGTTTGATGAGACGAGTTTAATAGAGGGAGCTCCGGCTGACAGGCCCCTGCTTATCTCCCGGTATCTCGGTGTCTAAACGCCCCGGCGCTGTCCCCGGGAGAGGCGGCAGCCATGTTTTAATGATATCATTCTTCTTTAAGGGGGAGTTTAAAGAATCATCTCACGCCAGAGTGCCGCACCGCGCCTTTCATCATCCTCATCGGGGGGGGGAGTGCTCCTCTGGTAATTGCGATGGCACTTTGTTATCCTTCTCTCAGGAGTCTGATTGGCCAAGTCAAAGGAAGTGGGGGGACGCATCTGTTTCCTCTAAGAGGGCCTGAGACTTTGGAGATAGGGAGAGATACTTTGGGGAGAGGCGGCGAGAGAAAGGCCGAGATAGGGGCATCTGAATACGCTTGCTGACACGAGTCGGGACGCTCGCATATTTATTTACTTACTTGCCCCGCTTAGTGGGGCTTTAAATCTAGGAGAGTCACTCGGTTGTATGCTGCTTGGAAAGGGCCCTGCATTCAGGGTTCAGGGTGAAATGACAAAGTTAGGCTTCATACAAGAACTAAGCTGAATAATACATGTACGTGTCTCCACACCGTCTTCTCTTGTTAATGTGTTCTTGTGAACGGTGTCCCGTGGTACATCCATATGGAATGGTGTCTATCATGGATTAGTTCACCAATAGTGAACTACTACAGGAACTTACAGTACATACTCGATAGACATAGCCATGATCACTTCAAATACAGGATGCGATACAGTAGCAGAGATGTGTGTGTGTGTGTGTGTGTGTGTGTGTGTGTGCGTGTGTGTGTGTGTGTGTGCGTGCGTGCGTGCGTGTGTGTGTGTGTGTGTGTGTGTGTAGGTACGTGCGTGAGAGATAGAGATGAAGAGATAGTTTATGTATTGCTTATTAATGTGAAAAGATGAAGTTCTGGGACAGTCTGTTTCAGATTGGCTCCCGTTTTCCTGACGACTCCGGCCCCGGGTCTTTGCTGCATGCTGCTGGATGTGTGTGTGTGTGTGTGTGTGTGTGTGTGTATGTGTGTCTGTACTGCCAGGGCTATCTCACCTGTGGTTTCTTGCTGGGAATGGGGGGCAGTAGCCGGGCTGTGAGTCTGTGTGGGGCTCCAGCAGCTCCAGGACCGGAGGGAGCTGTGAGGCTTTGTTTACCCAGAGAGAGAGCTCTGTCTCTGGGGGAGGTCCTGGTGGGCAGGGGCCTGGCCTTCCTCAGCCTCAACTCCATCTCAGCAGGAGCAGATCTGAACGGGGAGTTGAACACTCCTGGGCACTACAGAGGTGAAAGGGGACCAGGGTTGGGGAAAACAGGAACATTTATTAATTATTTTATAATTATATTATATCAGAGTTGATAGGTGAAGTCGGTGAACTCTCAACAGTTGGTGGTGTTGATCATGGAGAATCAAACACACGGTGTGTGTGAGTGTGTGTGTGTGTGTGTGTGTGTGTGTGTGTGTTAGCGCTGTGCTAGAACAAAAGCATGCACGTAGTTACGGAGCTGCCGTTCCTTCATATGCAGCATAACTCTGTCACACAGGACAGTGGGGCTACGCTCAAGACAGACCGACAGACCGACCGACCGACAGACTGACAGACAGACAGACCGACAGACAGACAGACCGACAGACAGACAGACCGACAGACAGACCCACTGACAAAGTTGAGCTCAGCTTAACTGACTACCAAAGCGTAGTCAGTCAGTCACCTCACATCCCCTCCAACAGAGAGATTTGTCACAGAGAGAGAGAGAGAGAGAGAGAGAGAAAGGGAGAGAGAGAGAGAGAGAGAGAGAGAGAGAAGGAGAGAGAGAGAGAGAGAGAGAGAGAAAGTGAGAGAGAGAGAGAGAGAAAGTGAGAGAGAGAGACGGAGAAATAATTATTCAAATCGGACTGATCCTTTTTCCTCTCTTTTAATTAGAAGACCAAAGCTTTGAGAGGGAGAGCCTTGCTACTATATATGCTAATAGAACTCTCATTTTTAGGCCACTTGAGTGGGACTGGGTGGGGCTCGGTGGGGCTCGGTGGTTTTAGCGCCGGGGAGCCGTGGCGGCGGCGAGACCCGGGCGGGGCGGGGCGCGGCGCGGTGGGGGGTAACGCGCTGCGAAACACGACGCCAAAAACTGGCCACCGAACGATGGAAAGAGCAATGATGTTGACCCCCCTGAACAGAGGAGGTAAATCTATGTCAGAGGAGCCACTTTTGTCCGGCGGAGGCTCGGGTGTTAACGATGAACTGTGGGAGACCCATCCATTTCCTGGTGACAAGGTCAGACAGTGGGGAAGGCAAGGAGTCTCCCACCATATGCACAGCCCCGGCACCGCCGCGGAGAGTTAACTCTCTCGCTTCTTCCACACGCGCTCCCTCGCTTTTGTCTTTCTTTCCTTCTTTCTCTCTCTCTTTCTCTCTCTCTTTCACTCTCTCTCTCTGTCTCTCTCTCTGTCTCTCTCTCTCTCTCACACACACACACGCACAGCCCAGTGCTGCGGAGGGAAAGAGTTAACTCTCTCCATCTTACACACTCCCTCACTTTTTCTTTCTCTCTCTCTCTCTCTCTCTCTCTCTCTCTCATATGCCCGGCCCAGTGCTGCAGAGAGAGTTAACTCTCCATCTGACACACTCCCATGGAGTCGAGAGTTCAATTTTATTTTACACTCTCTATTTTACACTCTCTTTGTTTGCCTGCCTTTCCCTTCTCGAATCAAACAAAATCAAATCAAACTCGATCTAAAGTGCGCTCAAAGGATCTCACGCCTCAAAACACCTTCGAACGGGCGCCGTGAGATTAAACAAGAGCGTGATGAGCCCATCAGTGAGAATATCCGGCGCCATGCGGTAACAGGAACAGGTCATTTAACGGTACCGTACCGGGCAGGCCGGCGGGGCGTCCGTGACCGGGGATGAAGGCGTGATGATGATGATGATGATGATGATGGCGGTAGTGGCGGCGATGGCGGTGGGCGTACAGGCATGGAAAAAGACATGGGTGGCAAGAGGGGAGAGAGAGAGAGAGAGAGCGAGCGAGAGAGAGAGAGAGAGAGAGAGAGAGAGAGAGAGAGAGAGAGAAGGGAAACGCGGAGGAGAGGCGTGCTGAATCAACGCTGACCAACACACTTCATCTTCATTATGAGCACACCGGGGGTTGCCAGGCGATAGAAAGCGCCATAAAAGCATCCACTCAGCACATCTCCGCGGCCGGGGGGGGGGGGACGGGGGGGGGGGGGGGGGGGGTACGGAGATAGAACAGGATAGGGCCCTGTGTGTGTTCCGCACACGCCGCCGTTCGACGACGCCACTTAAGTCACATCGCCCCTTTTCAATTACTCCCGGAGCCGCGACTAAAGGGGAACATGAACGCATGTCAGCTGCTGCTGTCGCCGGGCGGTTGCTGCTCTCTGACTCTTTCTCTGTCAGGTTGGCCAGACGGCCAGGGCAGCAGACACCACCACTCCAGACCCTGGCTCTCTCTCTCTCTCTCTCTCTCTGCTCTCTGACTCTTTCTCTGTCAGGTTGGCCAGACGGCCAGGGCAGCAGACACCACCACTCCAGACCCTGGCTCTCTCTCTCTCTCTCTCTCTGCTCTCTCTCTCTCTCTCTCTCTCTGCTCTCTGACTCTTTCTCTCTCTCTGCTCTCTCTCTCTCTCTCTCTGCTCTCTGACTCTTTCTCTGTCAGGTTGGCCAGACGGCCAGGGCAGCAGACACCACCACTCCAGACCCTGGCTCTCTCTCTCTCTCTCTCTCTCTCTCTCTCTCTCTCTCTCTGCTCTCTCTCTCTCTCTCTCTCTCTCTCTCTCTGCTCTCTCTCTCTCTCTCTGCTCTCTGACTCTTTCTCTGTCAGGTTGGCCAGACGGCCAGGGCAGCAGACACCACCACTCCAGACCCTGGCTCGCTCTCTCTCTCTCTCTCTCTCTGCTCTCTGACTCTTTCTCTTTCAGGTTAGCCAAACAGCCAGGGCAGCAGACACCACCACTCTAGATCCTGGCTCTCTCTGCTCTCTGCACTCTGCCCTGCTGGCTGGAGTGTGAGGACAGGTAGGCTATGGGGGAGTAGTGTGTGGAGTATGAGGACAGGAAGGTTATGGGGGAGGTGTGTGGAGTGTGAGGACAGGTGAGCTATGGGGGAGGTGTGTGGAGTGTGAGGACAGGTGAGCTATGGGGGAGGTGTGTGGAGTGTGAGGACAGGTGAGCTATGGGGGAGGTGTGTGGAGTGTGAGGACAGGTAGGTTATTGTGGAGTAGTGTGTGGAACGTGAGGACAGGAGAGGTTCAGTAGAGGTGGAGAAGGTAACAGGAGAGGTAGAGTAAGAGGTGGAGAAGGTAACAGGAGAGGTTCAGTAAGAGGTGGAGAAGGTAACAGGAGAGGTTCAGTAGAGGTGGAGAAGGTAACAGGAGAGGTTCAGTAGAGGTGGAGAAGGTAACAGGAGAGGTTCAGTAGAGATGGAGAAGGTAACAGGAGAGGTTCAATAAGAGGTGGAGAAGGTAACAGGAGAGGTTCAGTAGAGGTGGAGAAGGTAACAGGAGAGGTTCAGTAAGAGGTGGAGAAGGTAACAGGAGAGGTTCAGTAG
>NC_139668.1:17261933-17271933 GCF_951799395.1 Argentina silus | reverse complement strand
GGCTAATGAAATGACACAGATGGTATTGTATGGGGAGATCCGTCAGTGCAGAGTAGGGAGAGAGAAATGGAGAAAGGGAGAGAGAGAGGGAGAGAGAGAGAGAGAGAGAGAGAGAGAGAGAGATGGAGAGAGAGAGAGAGAATGAGAGAGAGAGAGAGAGAGAGAGAGGGGCAGCCCTGAGACAATGCTTGCTCGCCCGTCCGGCCAGCTCCCATCATTGGCATGCGAGGCCGGTCGGCTCGCGCTAAATGGGAACCATTAGTAAAACTCTGAATAATTTATGCAACGGACGGATGGACGGAGGAAAGGGAGGGAGAGAGCATCGGATTAAAAAGCGGACCTGTGCGGGGTGAGTGATCGAGCAGCGCGCGATCCTAGAGGCCCTGGCTAACACAGAAAGGATATTTTAAATAAACGCAGCACTGCGTTAATTGATCGCGACCCCAGAAGCACTAAATAAACAAGTGATTAACTGGCGAGAGGACGACCTCGCCACGGAACGCAGCCGTGCAGGGAGGAGGGCCTCTGTGTGTGTGTGTGTGTGTGTGTGTGTGTGTTGGGGGGGACAGGCAGTGTCTCTGTGAATGATAGGCAGACATCTGCAAAATGACTAGGTCCTCCTCACATCTCCCACCCTCTGTTAATCCTCATCTTCATCCTCTCCTCCACCCTGGCCCACATCCTGTTTGATATCAACCTCATCCACTTCCCATCCCAACACAACTCCCTTTCAACCACGACGTTTGCTCTTGGATGAAGACCTGTGAACAAAAGAGGTGGACCTGACATTAAGATGAACAGGCCCGAGAAAGACTTTGGCATCACAATGGATAACTGGAAATCCAAAATAAGTCAAATAAAAATAAAATAAAATAAATAAATTTAAAAAAGCGTATGTTTGAATCGGACCTCCTTTTGTTTATTTCTGTTTCTCCAAACCAAAGACAGAAGTTTCCAGAATGACAGATGAGCACAAACTAGAACTGCGGACATCAAACTGTACAGGTGTTGTATGGGTTGTCATGACAGAATGAAATAGACATTGTGAGAAACACACGTTGCCACGGTTTCACCACAGTTTCACCACACGTCTCCCTGCTACGCTGTCCACATTATGTTTGATGCAGCCATGTAGGTGTCTGAGGTAATATAACTCAGAGGTGACAAAACTCATTAATGGGCTTTAAACACCAATCCTGCCTACCTCTGTAGGGAGAGGGAGGGGAGGGGAGGGGGAGAGGAGGAGAGGAGGGGGGGGGGGGAGTCAGTGATCCAAGGAGCACTTAACAAATTTACATTTAATTTTAGCTGAGGCCTTAAGATATTTTCCAACAAAATATATTAGCGACATAAAAAAAAATAAAAAAAAGTGACTTAACTTTAAAGTTTTTATTTTTTTCTGGACAAAAATAAAAGATGGCATCTTTTTTTTTTGCCCCCCGAAGCATACAGTAGCATGTTTTATTAATGCGAGACCTAGCTGAAATCAGAGGCTAATTTTCTATTTTGTCACATCGTTCCCTGCCCCGTGGGAGACTTTCTTTCTTGGAGGTTACTAGTTCACTTGTGTAGCAATCATGCATTCAGCCTCTAGATTAATCAGATCAATTCATCTCTGCCCAAGCACCCAGAATGAATTCCTATAAAGCATAAAGTCGGACGTTTGGTAACTAATAGTGGACTCTAGGTGCCACAGTAAACATTAGCATAACAGCTAGACGCTGTTCCAGTCTTCTGGCACGGTGAGGACCGGCCAAGGGAAACAGTAATGGACTGTATTTCTCTTCTCATCTCCAGCCAATAGACCTACCCCCAAAATCACCCTCCAAAATAACTCAGCGACAAAAGGTATTGAAATAGTAAATGCGTAATCGATTAATTATCGAGTGAAGTTCTGTCCATTGAAATTAAAGGTGAAGCCGTGTGGTTTTGCGTGTTGCTGCCGTCTCTGGACACACTGGAAATTTAAAACGTACAGTACCGGTCAGAAGTTTGGACACACCTTGCCAAGAGTGTGCAAAGCTGTCATCAAAGCAAAAGGTGGCTACTTTGAAGAATCTAAAATATAAAACATATTCTGTTTTGTTTAACACTTTTTTGTTTACTACATAATTCCATATCTGTTCCTTCATAGTTTTGATGTCTTCAATATTAATCTACAATGTAGAAAATAATTTAAAAAAAGGTGTGTCCAAACTTTTGACTGGTACTGTACATATACTAAGTTTTTCTAAAAGCAGTAAATAAACCAAATGTAGAATAGGTAAGTAAAGGGCAGAGCTTGACCTCGACACTAGACCGTAGCAAGTGCTTTGATCAGTCAGAGCCTCTGGCAGTCTGGGCATTTTTAAGACCCATCTTAAGAGCTGTTTAGGCTGTTAGTTAATGTGGGACTTTGTACTGTATGTTGCCCGTGTTCTGCGCTGTTCTGTACTTAGCCTATATGTTCCATGTTTTGATCTATGTTATTTTTTTACCTGTGTTAAGGGCTCTGGGCATGTAATAAAAGAGCTATATAAATAAAATGAATTATTATTATTATCATTATTATCATTATTATTATTATTATTATTATTATTATTATTATTATTATTATTATTATAATAATAAAAAAACATTATTTTCCCCACAAAAATGTCCTTCTCCGATCAGTTCTCCTACCTGACTTGTTGGTTCTTCCTGGCCAGGCCCTCCAGGTACCTCTTGCGAGCGTAATAGTTATGGACATATTTCCTCACATAGTAGCCTCTCCATCTTTGCTGTATCTTGGAGGAAAACACAAAACACACCAAAACTAAGTTAATTAAAATTAAAAATTCTAAATAGCAGCTTAATCCAAAACAACATTTTACTTGGATCATCAGTCCTATCATCACTACTGTACCTTATGATCTCTATGATCAAAACAATTTACTTGAATGTACTACTTGAGTACATTCACATATGTTTGATTGTGATGGTGACAGACACACACACACACACACACACACACACACACACACACACACACACACACACACACACACACACATAAACAAACACACACACACACACACACATAAACAAACACACACACACACACACACATAAACAAACACACACACACACACACACACACACACACACACACACACACACACACACACACACACACACACACACACACACACACACACACACACAGTGCAAACTCTATTAACAGAGACCAGCGGATGTCCTTCACTCTAATTTCTAATTAGGAGATTAAACAATAGCAGGTAAAAGAAAAAAATACCATAAACAAAGACCAAAATGAGAATTGCGATTGATCCACAGTCAATAGATAATTTTAAATAAAGTAATTGCTGGCTCGCACCCCAAGTTCTTGTTGACCTTTTTTGACTATTGAAATCAATGATGCATATTGCTCAGTTAGATCTAATAAAAGTCCCGGGCCCCTTGTAAACACTAGTTTCTATTAACGTGCTAATACATTAGCCTTTGTTAGAGGGACTATGATAGAGACATCGGGGAAAAACTGAGAGAAGAAGAATAGAATAGAAATTGATTTAAAAGGAAGTGCCACAAGGGGATTCAGAGATGATTGTTTTTCTCTTTTTTTTCCCTTCTGGTCAATGAGATGCGGTGGGTGGAGATGTCCTTCACACACACACACACACACACACACACACACACACACACACACACACACACACACTCAGTGTGTGTCTGTCCTAAGTTTATCATATTCTACAGCATAGATTCCCCACCTAAAGCAATGGCTTGCACACGTGCCTTCTAAATGCAGTTACAACACTTCCTATTTGGATTATTATAAAACAACAAATACTCTTCAGTGGATGTTGATGAATGGATATGACTGTCGTTTAAATATGACATAAGGTAAGATGTTGATCTGTAGAGATGCACAGTGATATACTGCAAGACAGATGAGGAATACAATCGTTCATTCATCTTCAGCGTGAGAGTGCAATTTTGCATGGCCCAGAAAATGTAAAGAAAAAAGTTATTCAAGAACATTTACTCAATAGATAGACAGCTACAGCCATCAATTGCCTCTGTCATCAATGCCATACTCACACAATAGTAATATGGACAATTAATAATTTAATACAATGTCATTTGTATTATTTGAAGACCTTGAAATCCCCCTGCATTTTTTAATCATTGTTTTTGCCATAAACCTTTGTATTTCGTTTTTCTTTAAAAAAAATAAAAAATAAAAAATCCTCATCTTATTTGGTATTTTTCCAATTTCATGCTGCTTCCTGTACACATCACTGTGTTTTACACAAGCAATAAAGCAGCAGTCTCCAATGGAGGAGCTTCTGTTCCCCTCTAAGTGGTGACATGACCTCTGACCTCGTCCCCTACGACCTCAGACGCTAGCTCAGATACTGATGCCTGTATTGGCGGCCCGTAACACTAGCCCAACTATAACACCGTGGCAGGCTTTATGTGTTGGGATTAATGTCAGATATAAAACTTTTCCTCAGTTTCAGGGTTTTCAGCCATGTTCAAACATCTCACTGGCGATATGCCTTCCTCTATAAATGTTGGGGTTTTGTTGCCGTATAAAAATCTTTAACAATTTCAGTTGCGGCAGAAAAGAGTGGCTACATGGAATTGTTAAATATAAGGTTTCCATGCAACATCCTTGCATAAAAGTGCCAAAGCATCACTCAAATCCAAACCCTTTTGATTTATGGGTTGTGCAGTAGAAGTTGTTAGACTCTTAAAAGTGAGTGCCCTTTATTACCGGGACATATGACAGGGCGGGCTGTGGCAGTAGGGACAGTTTGTTCTGTTAGGCGGTCCAGCTGGAAATGTCACTTTTAAAAGTTAAACGGCTTGCTTACATTGCTTGCTTACATTGCTCACTATTTAATTAAATGTTTGGCATATATATTGTACATGTACTATTCCGAGTTTAATCGTATGGAATCCCATAACACGAATGTTATGTAGATAAAAAACAGCACACCAATGTACATTATCATTAGAAGTTCACCATCACTGTGTGTGTCTCTGTCCTATATTCTGACCCCCTCATTGAGACAGAGGGGTAATGAAATACCGCTACAGTGCTATTTATGGGGATCACATTCAGAGCACAGGGGACTCTCCATTTGCTAAAGCAGACACTGTGATATTTACCCTGACGGCCATCTCGTCGTAGAAATTCATCTTCATGATAAAATATGCCGTCTGTGAACAAAAGGAAAGACAGCGTTACATCTCAGTCGCCTTGTCCCGGCTCTCTGATCTGTCCTGAGCAGCCAGGAGATAAAGCGTTCTTTATACATAATACATAATAAGTCACAGAGATACCACGGAGGGAGAGAGGGAGGGTGGGGTGGGGGGGGGGGGGGTGAGGGAGAGGGAGAGGGAGAGGGAGAGGGAGTGTGTATGAGAGAGACAGAGACAGAGAGAGAGAGAGAGAGAGAGAGGGAGAGAGGGAGAGAGGGAGAGAGGGAGCGGGCGAGGTAAGTCAGACTTTGTATTGAGGGGACGGGGCTCCTCTTAATACATAATGCAGACAAGGCCAAGAAAATCTATGGTAGTCAAGCTGGGCGCTAATGGAGATGTATGATGGCCAAACGCTCTCCGCTGGGTTTGATAATCAATGACACTCCTGCGAGGATAGAGTAACAAAGGCCAGAATATGCACATGCCACGCCACGCCACGCTCCAACCACTGGGGGCACATTTCAGGACCAAACTTGAGAGGACTATAAAAGGAATTCATATCTCAATATGTCTCCTTTACTGTAGTAATGACATAAGAGAAAAGAAAGCTTGGGGGGGGGGGAGACAAAGACTTGAAAGAGGTTGTAAATGGAGCTCGATGCAGAGCTGAAACTTAAGACTAATTCATATGCCGTGATGCATGATAAACCACTACGAAGAAAAAAAAAGGTGTCTTTATTAATAAAGAATAGCGCTTTGGTAATTTTGAGTGGCTGAAAATCATCTTTTTTTTTTCCAAGAGCAACGATATAAACCTTTTTCCCCCCCATTTCCTGTGACACATCATTCAATAAACATCCTGGTGTAATTTCCAGATTCTACTTTTTGAACGCTTCCCAAATGTGCCTGGCAGTTATGCTTTACCAAACAGTCAATTTGGGGGGGGTGATAAATAGCTGTTGTGATTTGTTTACAAAACTCAATCCAGAGAAAATTATTTGTGAGAGCGGTGGGGATTGGATTTTGTATCAACAATCTGTTCAATTAAGAAGCAGTTGGAGGCAATATGCTGAAAACGGCCTCATTTTGCTAAACCCTTCCTCTCTCCCTCCCATCCTCCTCTTTGCATTCCCGTAGTGATACAGATGCAATTCCATATGATAACGCTTCGTTTTCCTAAGTGCTCATTTCCAAATGTGTAATGGGTGAATTATATTTCCTAAGGTCAGAGTCATGACTTAGAATATAGCAATTGAATTTTAATGAATGCTATCATAACATAATCAATACATCCATAGCGTTCCTCAGCAGCTAACTTACCTTCACCATTTGTCTGAAAAGTGCCCTTGCTGTGAAGCCTCGCCATATCTTCTGAATAACGGTGGCCTTCCTGTGTAAGTGACTGTAAGAAATGGTCGTGTAGCATTTATGCTTTTACAACAAACAGAAAAAAAACTGAAGAATAGATGCACTGTTGAGATGCATGTTTGTCAAATGCAGGGAGAACGAGCACACCTCGAGACAAATCACAAGACAAACGGCAATATGAGATCAGATAGAGAGAGGCAGCAAATGCGTTGTATTTACTCTGCAGCAAAGGGGCTCTTTTGGGATGCTTAGCGACGGTTAAAAAGGTCATGATAACAGCAAGTCCCCACCTCCCTCCCCACACAGGACAATGCACACAGGAATCTTTACTTAAGGCTTTCCAATTATGTCCGGCGATCATGGCTCCTGGAGCAACCAGACATTTGTATTCATCATCAAACATACTCTAAATGCAAGTCTACTGCAATTTCAGCCTCAACGAGGCCATCAATTTCCAAAAGGCCATTTATATGCCCGGAAAATCAATGCTTATAGGGGGAATATGGTAACCCGGGAGTTGCACTTAAGCAGCTCAAATTGTGGCTAATTAACCACTTAACACATTGATCAATTAACTAAAGTAATCTGAATTAACCTACTGTCTGGAAGTTTGTCTGCTGACCCTGCAAAATGGTGTTGGGGTCACACTACAGGGGATGGAGTGAGGTAGATAGACGTTTATTTCCTTTTGCCATTTGCACAGTTCTAAAGAGGGCCAATCTCATACTGTAAAGTGGGGATGGTTTAGGTTTGGGAGTTTTATTGTCAGCACTTTGCAGCTGAAGTCTTAGGTTTGGAGATGATGACAGTGTACAACGTTTGTAAAAAAATAAAAAATAAAAATAAAAACTATAATTGAAATTACATACATATATAATATACACATAAATAGTTGTGTAGAAAAAATAATTGAGACATTTTGTAATAAACCACAATTTACCAGTATTATTAGGCCACGAATAATAATTCGCAACATCCCTTCAATCAAAGAAGTTGGATGAAAATACGGCAGCAGCACAGCACATCTCACCTGAGGTAGGCCCGCACCTGGCACCCTCGGAACCAGCTCTGGACCCGGACGGCTGCCCCGTTCTCCTTCTGTCTGCTGTCCTCGGCTGTCCTGGAAGGTACGGCGACAAACGGCGGTGAAAGACACATGAAGACATGATTGAAGGTACGACATGTCTCAAGCTAGAGAACGACATCACATTAGCTGTTTAGCGATCTGTCAAAGGTGACGGCTTTCCTGGCTGCCTACTGAACATGACCTTAGGCGCTCTCTCGTTACTGTCAAAACGGCCATAGCTGTATTTCAGGGGGGAATTTGTGTTGCCCTCTTTAAAATAATAGTTCGTCGTAATTAATGTCTCATTACCTGTTTCTGGTGAAATATTCAGTTTTAATTCTTCCAATCTCATTCTGTAGCTTCACCAACCTAGCCATGCTAAACTCAGGAGTTTACATGTTTCCTTGACAACGGGCGCAGGAGGACAGCTGTTTCCGCTTCGGCTCCCGCGGGAAAGTCTGTCACTGCAGAAAGTGTCCGAACTCAAATATGAAATACAATTCACTCTATCCTCTGATCATTGATTGTATCCGATGAAAAGATACCTGAAAATATCATAATTATCATTTTCTGATATGATATCAATAATGCATGAACTGGATTTTTAAAGAATATATTATTTTTTAATTTCAATCATGTTTAAATTTAATGTGAGAATGTTTCTTGCATAATAGTTCATTTTACAGCAACAGTAATGCTGAATATTAAAGGGGCAATCTGGGTTTCAAACAACAACAAAGCGGTATCCCCGCCACTTTTTTTGGTAAACAGCTGAGGGATGGGGCTGGTGAAATGTCAATGACTCTCAATGTCATAGAGCTAAGGACTCACCATCCATGAGATGAAAATGCTAGTTTTAACCATGTTTTGAAGCTGTACAATGTTTGTTATTTACAAACAATGGAGTAAAGCTCATATTTCCGTTCTGACGGGGTAAGACAGTTGAACTAAGCCGAGGCGTTTCTAAGTTATATTCTTCAAGAATCAATAGCTTTATTTCAATAGCTTTACATTTATTAATATACAAGTCCAGACATTAAATTGATGTACCGATCTCAGCCCCTGTCATCAAAATTAATTTTGGAGGAATTTTTAGAAATAATTATCATAAATTCTTATTCAATATCATCATAGGTTAGAAGTAGCCTACAGTACACAGGTAATCTGTCAGTTTCTTCTTCTGTGCTTTTATCATTTTGCAGCACTGAGCTGCAGAGAGTCGGAGTGCCTCAGAGAGCCTCTCTCATTGGTCACGTTACCTCTCTCCCTCTCTCCCTCTCTCCCTCGTTTTAAATGCTGACAGATCCCAGGATGCAGATTGTCCGTCTGACGATTGATCTGTCAGTGCTCGCCAGCTCTCAGTCTGCCTCCCTCCTGACGTTATCGCCCCTCATCACAGTTATCAGTTTATTTTCCCCCCCTTTCCATTCCTCCTCTCTCCCACCCCCCCCCCCCCCCCCCCACCCCCAATCCGCACGTCAAATATTCTGCTTGGCAATAGAGGCAAGGTGTCCGGCGAGCTCACTGCAATACAGATAACCAGGGAGGAATGAAGGGACGGACGCAGGCCAATTTGCTGTCCCGCCACTGCGGGGATGGCCACTAGAGTTATGGGGAGAGGTGTGACCCCATGGCAGCCCAGCCCATCCATCCGGGGTTGCAGTGGGCTGGCCACCCTGGTAATTGCCGGGGAAGTGTTGTTTTGACAAGGCGGACGGGTGTAAGCCATCACTCCTGGCGCACGTTGATGAGGTGTCACCTGGCGAGGCTGTGGAGAGGCAGGCTGTTTACACACCAGCAGGTGACCCACTTCTGCCCTGTTTCAGACCGCTGGTGCAGACACACTCTCTCTCTCTCTCTCTCTACTCTCTCTCGCACACACACACACACACACACACACACACACACAGACTCACACACACACACACACACACACCCAAACACATGCACACACACCATCATACGGACTATCCTTCCACCTTCCCAAACAGTGCCAGTGGAACTTTGTGTCCAGTTCCACACAGCTAGCCACAGTTAAACAGAAAGTAGTAGTAGTAGTAGTACAGTAGTAGTAGTAGTCGTAGTAGTACTAGTACCAATAGTAGTAGTAGTAGTACTAGTAGTCGTAGTAGTAGTAGTAGTACTAGTACTAGTAGTAGTAGTAGTAGTACTAGTAGTAGTGGTAGTAGTAGTAGTAGTAGTAGTAGTAGTGGTAGTAGTAGTACTAGTAGTAGTAGTAGTCGTAGTAGTAGTAGAACAAGTAGTAGTAGTTCCTGATAGTAGTGGTAGTAGTAGTAGTAGTAGTAGTAGTAGTAGTAGTACAGTAGTAGTAGTACAGTAGTAGTAGTAGTAGTAGTACTAGTAGTAGTAGTGGTA
>NC_139668.1:17251933-17254433 GCF_951799395.1 Argentina silus | reverse complement strand
AAAAAGAAAGAGGAGGATATATTCCTCAATCCATCTGTTTTCTCTGACTAATGATCAGGGTGTGCTTCAGATGCAGAAATACAATACGCCTCATTGCGGTGCATTGTCTAATTTGCTCTTGATCAATTACTCGTTTGAAGCAGACTGGGTCAGTGGTGAGAGGGATGCTCCGTGATTTATTCTAGGTGTTAAAAAATAATTTGTTTGGATTGATTAACGTTAATTAATTATGCTAATTGTGCAGGACGAAAGCAGATGTCGGCTCCCTCCCTCTAAGACCAGACTTTAATTACTGATGCTATCAGTTTACCTAAAAATAACGATAAGGCACCCACCACTGTTGGGCTGAGTTAGCGTAGCGGTTTGGCGCAGCTCTACAACATACAGCGGGAGCCCTGTGTTAGCGTAATGGTTTAATGATAGACCTAGTAGTCCTGCGTCAGAGTAATGGTTTTATAATTTGTCACATCAGCGCTCTTGACAATAGCAGTTCCGCATTGTGGTACCGTCATGACATATATCGTAATTAACTGTGACGCAGGCGTTGTCAACATAAGCCAGTGACCGACCTCTCGTCTCCTCATGTTAGGAAGATGTTAGGATCGTGTGACGCACACACAAATATATTGGTCACCATTTGGTGTTTAAGAAATATTTTACGAAGCTGTCATATTTTTGTATTGTTTGTTTTACTTCCTATGGGAACAATGTATGTCTATTGTGTACCACTAGGGGAGCTGCAGGAGTGATAGGAGATAGATACGCTAAATTCCTCTACAGCAAATAGAGAAGACTAGCCTGATGAAAAGCCACTGATCTCTCCTGTCTTCTTTCTCCCTGTTAAATACAGCTGTGTAATGTACACAAGCGCAAAATATGCATGTACAGTATTTTCATATACAGTAGCGAACTGTCTGAGTTTGAGTTTCCCTAAGAACATCGTTATGGTTTTTCACTTATCAGTAGCATGAAAGAAGGTTTAGAACGACAGTAGCATTGTGACATGCTCATTGCCCTTAGGCCCTGATCTACGATCAGCTTACGCTCCCCAGTTCTCAACCTGTACCATTCTGTAAAAACATATGAAACTGACCTTAGGTCAGCATCTAGGGGCGACTTCATCCTGCCTCTACACGTGGAGCTGGCTGGAGTGAGTTATGACTGGTTAGGGAGTAAATGAGAGGGAATTAACAGTCTTTATTGATCAACCAGGACAATTTATCGCAATGACTCAACAACGGAGAACACGCTACTGGTGTGAACTAACATACAACAGAACACAACACAGCACAACACAGCACAGCACAACACAACACAACACAACACAACACACCACAACACACCACACCACACCACACCACACCACACCACACCACACCACACCACACCACACCACACCACAACACAACACAACACAACACAAATACAAAACTATACAAGCGTATTAGTCTTTCTTCTGTTCTCTGTGTCGTGGTTAGTGTTTGCGTTAGTGGGTCAGTGCCTGTATCAGTGTGTTGCAGCCTCAGTGGCTGTCTGTGAGGATGTCGTGGTACACATGTGTTTCCTGTCCATGTGTCCAGGTCTGTAGTGGATGGAGTGGATCCTAGAGTGTCTGCAGGGCTGGTCAGCTGTGAGGTGGCACTCCTCCCCCTCTCCTCTCCTCTCCTCTCCTCTCCTCTCCTGTCCTCTCCTCTCCTCTCCTCTCCTCTCCTCTCCTCTCCTCTATCAGGCTGTGCTAATGCAGACTGACTGACTGGCCAGTGTCACAGTAATGAGTCCTGCTCATAATGTCATTAATACTGTATAGGTTTCCTTACTCAATATGTCCTCCCTCTCTCTCTTCCCTCTCTCTCTCTCTTCCCTCTCTACGTATATTCTCTCTCTCTCTTTCTCTCTCTCTCTCTTCTCTCTCCTTCTCTCACCGTCTAGCTCTCTCTCCCTGTCCCTTCTTCCAGCTGACCTACTGACCCAGAGAAAGACAGGCCAAGTCTGTCTCCAGGCATTGGTCAGGAATGGATGACACACAAACGCACGCACGCACGCACGCACGCACGCACGCACGCACGCACGCACGCACGCACGCACGCACACAGCCTTGCTATAATACACTAACTGGAAACTGATACCTAATCTTCTGGTTTGTAAATTGTAGACTGGCTGTACAAAGTGCTGTGTGTAGTATTTGGGGCAACACCAAGATGGATCCATCTTCTACTCTGCAGAGATGAATGTATTCACCCCCATCAAAGAGAGTCACACACACACACACACACACACACACACACACACACACACACACACACACACACAGCCATACACACACACACACACACACACACACACACAGCCACACACACACACACACACACACACACACACACACACACACACACACACACACACACAGCCACACACACACACACACACACACACACACACACACACACACACACACATACACACACACTCTCATCACAGCGCTCATCATGCATATCATACA
>NC_139668.1:17240741-17243241 GCF_951799395.1 Argentina silus | reverse complement strand
TGTGTGTGTGTGTGTGTGTGTGTGTGTCTGTTAGGTGTTGTGTGTTGCCCCCGTCTCCATGCACGGACGGCTTCTCCATGGCGATTATAATAAAAGCGATCCCTAAGTGCAGGAAGGCTGTGATCGTTCCAGCTTTATTAGCATGCTCTCACACACCAGGCTGCAAACGGCCTCGTTTCACATTCATCACGTGTTACCGCAGGAGTTCTACAAAGATCAAAGGAGCTGATTACAATGTTGACCTTTGCATTAATTTGTCCATGTTTAAAATGTGAGCGTTTGATTTTTGTAAAAATGTGCCGGTTTTGTCATTGAGCCGGCTGCCTTCGAGGACCGTCCTCGCCCCGCGAGGGGGACGCCGGGATCGGACACGGTCTGGGCTCGATGAGAGGCACTTAATAACATAGTAATAACAAATACACATCTAGGTTATTACTAATTATGTAAGTGTCCTAAATATCCTTGCATTGCTTCAAAGTTGGTTATAGAGGAATGACATTATTACTACATAGGTATTAGAAGAATGTAATGTTTTACAAAAAAAAAAGTAGATTAAAAATGTACCCTTCACATTGTCATATTTAGAACACAGTGTGCTGAACATTTTAATTTTAATTCTATTTTCACTCCCCCGAAAAATCAAAACAACAGTTTAACAGTTTAGATCAATGGAATATTGATAAAATTATATTAGACACATGAAATTACATGACCACATAATTACAAGTTATTACAACACATTTAATTTCCTATTACCTAACTTGATATCGAGCTATCACCAAAAATCAAAATCAAAACCGATAAAAAGTTGTCTCCCCCATGTATGATACCCATAAAACAGAAACATGTTGCGTCTCCATGACTACAGTAAGGTGGTGTATTGACGGTTATATGGCCCACTGATAAATCAGGCTCCTCTGATAGGTCGATGCCTCTCATTGTTGTATTGATGTAAGACGCCACTCCTGGGGCTCTTTCTCTCTGTTCCCAGGGTTCAATAAATCCATGCTCTGTTCCTACACCACCAATCATAACGTCACAGCCACCGAGGCTCAAGCTGAAGCAGGGAGGAGTTTTAAACACACACACACACACACACACACGCACGCACACACACACTGACAAACACACACAAACTGACACACACACACACACACTGACAAACACACACAAACACACTAACACACGAACACAAAAGAGAGAGAGAGTGAGAGAGAGAGAGAGAGAGAGAGAGAGAGAGAGAGAGAGAGAGAGAGAGAGAGAGAGAGAGAGAGAGACATGGGGTTGAATGTGGAGGAATGCCTGTGTGAGGCCATGGGGTAAATAAACACGGCCACACAACGGTAGTCTTAACGTTGAAGGAAAGACAACGAAGCAACGTCGTGATCAAATGAAGTACATATGAAGTCCTCCTACGTTTGCCTCTATGAGTGTATATATTTATATATATATATATAAATATCTATATATACAGTATATGGTGTTGTTGAGAGAGAGTGAGTGTAGCGTGTGTGTGATGTGGGTTCTGTGTTGCTCACGCTGGTGCTGAAGCTCAGCTCCACTGTTCTCTATGACTCATGTCGCCCCCAGTTAGCCAGTAGAGGCCACTCACAGCATTCAGTACGGGCGTCAGCCACTCCACTCACTGCCTGTCTACTGCAGAGAGGGAGAGAGGAGAGAGAGAGGGAGAGAGGGAGAGAGAGAGAGAGAGAGGGAGAGATTGTAGTCAAAGCATAATATGATGTCATATACAGTTACTGTACAGTATATACAGTAGTAGCTTTTAAAAAAAAAAAAACACCCCCTCCCCCACAGAAAACATGTGATTTCCGTCAACAACCCTTTCCAAGTCCCTTCCTCTACAACGCTGTCTTTCAAAAACGACTGTAAACAGGAAATAATATGGCTATTTTCCCCAACAACCGGGCTCACTGTAGTTCATCTCCAATAGTGTGGTGTGAATGTTTTTGATCTGTCCTTAGTGCTTTGTGTCGGCCCTGTTGTCTGTCGGAGGCCATGTAGGGAGAGAAGGAGAGAGAGAGAGAACCATCTATCACTCGGTGGTAAAAACAGATAAATGATTTATCCATGAGAAGATATGAAGTGGAGCCTGCACCATTGATCTGAGGGTGATGAATGCCCAGCGTGGGGGATTATAGGAGGAAACGGAGGAGAGGGCCAGCGCGGGGATCTCTGTCTTTCTGAGGTGTTATTGGTTACTTCTGTACACATAAATAAAAATATAGCATTTGAACTATATTCAGGTATGTTATGACTTAAGCTAAACACAGCTCCCAGCCAGCACTGTGGAATACCAGTCCATGGATTCTCCTCCTATAATGAGTTACTGTCTTTCTAGGGTGTTATTGTATACTTCTGTACACATAAATAAAAATATAGGATTTGAACTATATTCCGGTATGTTAGGTTGAGTTAAATACAGCTCCCAGCCCAGTGAAATACCAGCCCATGGATTCACCTCCTGTATTGAGCACAGCTA
>NC_139668.1:17218241-17225741 GCF_951799395.1 Argentina silus | reverse complement strand
TCATAGGAAGCTATGCACGGAACCTCTTAGTGCAGAATGATGCAAACAGATGGAAATACTGTATAGGACATCCCATAATACTATAGTACATCCACTGACTAGTTGATGATGTCTCTTGTTCTTCAAGGGGAGTGTCTTTCCATGGCTTACCTTAACTTACCTCAAGCTACATTAAGATGAGACTCACACACACACGCACACACGCACACACGCACACACGCACACACACACACACACACACACACACACACAGACAAACAAAAGATAATACAGTAAAATATTGCAATTAGCAGCTTGATCACGTAAGTCTGTGTGTTATCTGAGTTTACAGTGACAGGGAGGAATCCTCCAGTATGACAGTGGTCAGTTGAGACTCAATAGCTCCATTTTGATAGCAGTGCCAATGCTACGTGTGCCAGTGTATTCCAACTGCTTTTCCACAGTCACTCCCAGACTTCAACTGTGCTTACTGCAGGCCTTACCGCAGACTTTACTGCAGGCCTTACTGCAGGCCTTACTTCAGACCTTACTGCAGGCCTTACTGCAGGCCTTACCGCAGGCCTTACTTCAGACCTTACTGCAGGCCTTACTGCAGGCCTTACTTCAGACCTTACTGCAGGCCTTACTGCAGGCCTTACTGCAGACCTTACTGCAGGCCTTACTGCAGGCCTTACTGCAGGCCTTACTGCAGGCCTTACTGCAGGCCTTACTGCAGGCCTTACTGCAGGCCTTACTGCAGGCCTTACTGCAGGCCTTACTTCAGACCTTACTGCAGGCCTTACTGCAGGCCTTACTGCAGGCCTTACTGCAGGTCTTACTGCAGGCCTTACTGCAGGCCTTACTGCAGGCCTTACTGCAGGCCTTACTGCAGGCCTTTTCAGTGCTTAAAACTCAGACACGTCGTCTCCTCTAACCCCCTTGTACTTATTAGGCCAAACGGGGCTAGGGGCTTGGTTCAGATCGAGGGCAGGATTTAGCCGACGCTTTTAACCAAAGCGACTTACATTGCAGTGAGTGCGTACATTTCAGTATATGTGGTCCCAGCAGGAATCAAACCCACAACCTAAGCGTTGTTAGCGCCAATGCTCTACCAACTGAGCCTCTTCCAAGTGCTTTTTTTTTTGGCTAGCGAACATGGTGGGTGGCTAGCATCATCTGGATTATATCAATATTGATTTGAATGGTGCTTTTTAATTTAAAAAAAAGTTAATTAATTACCCAAACCTGTTGGGCAACCAGAGGCTATCTGAGGTGTGTTGTTAGTGTCTCCTTTTCGTTCTCCACCACACAACCTGCAGAACGTAAACAAACTGAGATCATACCACAGGGGTGGAGCTAGAAAGCCCAGCTGTGGAAATTAAAACAGGCTCGTTCGCTAGGTGTGAGGCAAGCTAGTTACCCTGGGCTAGTTAGCCTTGGCTAGTTAGCCTTGGCTAGTTAGCCTTACTGTGGAAACATTAGTCAGACTGGTCCGAAGTTCCTTTCCCATGCAGTACTGTTCAATGTGCTTAACCAACTAACATTATATTACTGGGATAGGTTACTGGTTTTATAATTACTCCATAATGGCTTTGTCTCACACACCATACTGTATATATATGTGTCTTGTCTCTCATCCAAGCGGAATGTGAAATTGTTCTGGACTGGGAGAGCTTTCCTCGTCTGAGATGGTTAATCCTGTCTTTGTATGACGTTAATGACATGCAAATCCACCTCCTAAAGTGATTTGGTTTCCCGTGTTTGAAATAATTACGCCGACTGTGCTTTCAGAGAAAAACCTCTTCAGTTTCAATCGGAACATGACATTTTTTTCCTGTTGTTGTCGCTGAGAAAATGTACGACAGTCTCGATGTCCAAATCCACCAAAGCCTGTTTGTTTACCGGTGTTACGAGTCAGTGTGATTACTTCAAGAGCTAACGTGAATCTGTAATATCCACGAGGGTCGTCCTGTTTGCTACAGTCGGTGGTGATTTGAGGGTTCGTGGCGATGAAATAATCTAGTAAATGGTAAAGAGTGGGGGGCGTTCAGTGGCGTAGCACACTAAGGCGCGTACCGTACCATCGCAAGGTCCCTGGTTCGATTCCGGCCATCGACGTATCCTGCAGGTCATCCCTCCTCTCTCTCACCCGTCCTTCCTGTCAATCTCTACTATCTCTATCCCAATAAAGCAGAAATGCCCGAAAAACATATTACATTTTTTTTTTTTTTTTTTAAATGGTGAAGAGTGAGAGTGTTTCGAAGACTCCCTGTGTTGAGACACATTGCATGAACATGACATCAAAAGTTGTTGGGTCTTCAAGCTGTTAGGGTTACCCCTAACTCATTTTTTTATGTTAGTAAAATAGTCCCTGACAAGTCCCTTTCCTGATACTGTATATTGACTAGGAGTGTGTGAACACGTTTGAAGCATCTCTGCGTGTGATTCCTCTCTTCTTCTCTATGACTCTTATAGTCTCTCCATCACTGCAATGTATGTGTTTGTGTGACTGTGTGCTGTGTGCCTCCCGTCTGGAGAGCAGAGTGTGAGTGTATGTGTGTGGGCTGTGAATTGGTTTCACGCGGGGACGATATTAAATGTAACACCCAAAAGCAGACTGGATCCCTTTACACCTTGTGATTAGAGGGCCTTGTGTGAGTAGGTTGTAGGTGTGTGTGTGTGTGTGTGTGTGTGTGTGTGTGTGTGTGTGCACGTGTGTGTTTGTGTATGTGTGTGTGCATGTGCATGTGTGAGTTGTATGTGTTTCCATCAGTCCAGCAGATTGCTTCAGATTGCTCTATTGTTACAGATGTTAATTTCGCAGTACAATACTCTCTGTGTGTGTGTGTGTGTGTCTGTGTGTGTGTGTGTTTGTCTGCATCTGTGTGTATGTGTGTGTGTGTGTGTGTGTGTGTGTGTGTGTGTGTGTGTGTGTGTGTGTGTGTGTGTGTGTGTGTGTGTGTGACAATACCAACCCCCCATCCCCACCTCCTCTCTTTAATCCCCTCTGACCAGCGGTGCTTGGACGTCCAGGTGTGTAAGATAACCGAAGGGGAGAAGAGGAGGAAGAGGGAGGAGCGGAGGAGGAGGAGAGGAGAGGGGGAAGAGGGAGGAGCGGAGGAGGAGGAGAGGAGAGGAGGAAGCAGGGAGTAGGAGTTGCGTGTGCCTGACCGTGCCCTCAGAGACGTGCCCAGACAAGGACATCCTCTGCCCGCCTCTCGCCAACCCCATGCCTGCCCCGTCCTGCCCTCCTCTGCCCCTACCTCGCTGCCCCGCTGCCCAAAGCTCAGACACACACAGAGAACACTCAGACAGATTAGAGGAAACAGGAGGGAAACAGAACAATCGGAGGGAGGAGAGCTGAGAGAAGAACAGAGGAAGAAAGGTAGGGCAGACAGGCAGGCAGGCAGGCAGACAGGCAGGCAGGCAGGCAGGCAGGCAGACAGGCAGGCAGGCAGGCAGGCAGACAGGCAGGCAGGCAGGCAGGCAGGCAGGCAGACAGGCAGGCAGGCAGGCAGGCAGGCCAGTAGGCAGGCAGGCAGGCAGGCAGGCAGGCAGACAGGCAGGCAGGCAGGCAGGCAGGCAGGCAGGCAGGCAGGCAGACAGGCAGGCAGGCAGGCAGGCAGACAGGCAGACAGGCAGGCAGGCAGGCAGGCAGACAGGCAGGCAGGCAGGCTCTCTTTTCACCTGAGTGAGGGCTTAACTGGACCACGGCTGAGAGGCTAAAGACATGGCCGACCTCCCCCTCCTCCCCCACGGTTAGGGGGTGTACCCGGCCACAGAACCAGGGCACGCACAGCACGCAGAGACGATGATGCACAACTCCCTGCACGGCGCAGGAGAAAAGTTTGCTCGGACAGGTTGGGTCAAGGAGAAGGAGCAGACGCAGATTTATGGCGCATGCGACGCAACGCAACCACATGAGGAATGTGTGCCGTGAAACCCTCACCAACACACAAAGCCAATCTAGTGGGGGAGGCAATACTTCAACCCCTCAACCCCCCCCCCCGCCCACTGGGGCAGATGGCTACGGAAGAGAGGGGTGAGAGAGGAAGGCGAGAGAGAGGAGGGGGAGGGAAGTGGAGGAGGTAGAGATTGGGGTGAGACACAGGAGGTCTGGGGTCTCTGCCAAAGAGCATTCTAAACTCCCCCCACCAGTAAACTGCTAAACTACCATTCCATTCCATTCCATGCATCACAATGAGTCCGTCCTCCGGTCTCTACCTCCACCGGCATCCACTGACTGTATGCCTCTTGGCCACATTGTTTGTGTGTGTGTGTGTGTGTGTGTGGGATGGGGGGGTAGTTTCAGGTGAGGGGGTAAAAGGTGAGGGGGAAGACAGACACAGCCTCTCTTTCTACAGTACAGTACAGTACATGTAAATCCCTGGCATCAATCCCTCTCTAACCAGCTTAGCCTCCTGAATCAGTGTGTTTAGCAGATCACACAGGTCCAGTAACACCGTGCCACTGTCGTCACCTAAAGGGACTGTGCTCCAATTCCTCACCTGATAAAGCAGGATATTCCTCATTTGTGTGTGTGTGTGTGTGTGTGTGTGTGTGTGTGTCTGATGACTCTGGTTTAACCTGACTGTTCTCATAGCCCATTAGGTGAATTAAAGGAATTAAAGCTCTTTAATTGAGATTATCCCCATGTCCCCCCTCTGTCTCCCTTTCTCACCCCATCGTAGACACTCTGGCTCATCTTGCCGCTGTGAGCTGTCCCCTCTATAACCTTCATCAAAGAGGAAGCCAACACAGCACTGTACTATAGGTGGTGCCAACTGGTTGAGGCTCGGACCATCTAAACCTCGGTCCTGGAGATGAGTTCGTTACCACAGTTCCTGAGTTCCTCATTACCATACTAATTTTCACCATATGGCCTCACATACCAGGAGGAAGACCCCCCCCCCCCCCTACCACCCCCTGTCACCCCCCAGCACACCTTGTCTACCTCAGAGGTACTTTGAGGTCTGGGTTGCAGGAGGTTTCAGAGAAGAGAGGCGAGGAAACAGCGAAGAGCTAGCAACTCTGTCAAATGGCTAGCTTCGCCCATCGACTTGCTTGTCAAAGTTAGCCTCTCATGCTAATTTACCCTAGCAAACTATTTCACAAGCTTCAACTTTTGCTTAAGTGAACTCTATTGTTTTATTTCAACGCTTCAAGAGTATGGTAACATTTTGTATAGCTGTAAAACAGGTATTTTCATTTGGTATTTGGAAAGCTAATTGGTTGTAACTCAACCAGGTGAAACACAAGTGCCCTGTAGTTACTCAGCTCGTGAGGGCGATAGCACACATCCATTTTATTCTTAAGTGCTGTTTCAATATCTGTGAAATCCTGTGCGTACTGTAGGACAACCGGTAGGCAGGCCTGTCTGCTTGTCAGCGTCACCGGCCTGTACCGGGCGTGATTGTATCTTCAGTGAAAAGTACACAAGAATGCGTGTCCCATAGTGAGGGGTCAAACCCGAGTACACTGAATAGAGAACCCTGAGGGGGACTCTTTTAGTGGGACACCAATCCCAGCGACTCAAGAGATCAAAAGTCTATTTCTGTTTTGACGGAGTATCACATACACACACCGTTGTCAGCCTCTTGGGCGGATGCGTGCAGGAATCAGTAGATGAGAACAAGAACTGGTCCATGGAGACTTGGCATTCTGGGGGAACTTGAAGTTTTAACAACTCATTTATTTTACTGATTTGCTGTAACTGATCTGCACCTGGTCACCGGAGCGTGAAAAACCCTGCTGGTCCCTACCCAAGCCAAGCCTCATTGACTTCACACACCTGACACACATACACACACACGCACACGCACACGCACACACACACACGCACACACACACACACACACACACACACACACACACAAACACACACACACACACACACACACACACACACACACCCAACATATAGGGGTCTATTGTCATATCCTTGCACACCACCCTTTCCCGCTTGGATCTGTGATTTCTGCTCCAGATGTGTGTGGATCTCCAGCACGGATTCTAATGTTAACCCAGTGCCCACTATTGTGCAAACTGCCCGCTGGGGTGGAGAAACTCACATTTGAGGGGGTATGTCTCATGTATATCATAGATATGTGCCTTCTGCGAAAATTGCATTCTGCGAAACTGCATCTCCTGCTATCAGTATTTTATGGATGAAGGCTGAGTCCACAGTAGGCTCCTCGGGTAATGCAACACTGCTTGTGGTCATTTGTTGAAGTGACACTGACGCAATTTAAAAACATATATATGCAGCAGCGCTGAAATAGCAAATGGCGCCACAATCCTTATCTGGGGTAGACGCCGCACTTTTGGCAATACAGCGTTAGGCTATTTAGTTGTTGTTTATGGTCTTTTGCAAAATGGGAATGCCAAATCTTGGAAAGTGCGGAACCTGAAGTGCGTAATAACGCCCCATAGGGAAGTGCCTTCACATATCTGACGGTAAGAGGCACTTCGGCCTTCATCTCAACATTTCCCTGCATTTTGCGTGATAGATCTGCGGGCTAGATTTGCAGGTCTACGCTGTAAATCAAGCTATTTAATGCTCTCTTTCCCTCTCTCTCCTCAGTCTTCTCTCTCTATCTCCCTCTCCCACCTGTCTCTCATTCTCTCTCCCCCTGCCTCCTCCTCTCCCCCTTCCCTCCCCTCCTGACCTGTGGTATTGATCCTAGGCTGGTCTATTGATCGTAGGGTGGAATGGGATGTTCAGCAAGTGCTCCGGAGCCGTTCCGCCCCTCTCTAGGCCTCGTATGGAAACCAGTAAAGCTAGCCTCTGGATGGGTCTGACAGGGCCATTTGTGTTTGACATAATGCTAACATAATGCTAACACGCTTGCGGCAGCTCAGTGAGTGGGTCCTAATGGAGCCAGGCGCTAATTATGGGGGTGAGGATCGTTAGCATCATGAGGCTAATATTCTTGAGAGAGAGAGAGAGAGAGAGAGAGATCGAGCAAGAAGATTAATCACGGTGTGAAGAAAGTTAGCTTCACTAGGCTAGGCTAATATTTGGGCTGCCCACTCGGGTCTTTGGGGGTCATTTTATTTGTATTTAACCTTTATTTATCCAGGTTATGTATCCATTACCCTCGAGGTGCTAACAGGAAGTGCTATAGCGCTGGACAGGAGATTGGGTCCCCTCCTCTTTCACCAGTCAGAGGACGGAGGTGGAAGGCCCTCATGAGGTGGAAGGCCCTCATGAGGTGGAAGGCCCTCATGGCTCAGTTGGTTGTAACTTGGTGCCCCCAAACACTAGACGTAGGTTTGATTCCTGTTCTGTGTCTGTTTGTGTGTAAATTCATATGTTGGTTAATATGTAGGGTTTCTACCCACTCTGCCCAGAGTGAGGGAAAACATGCTTTGGTGATGAAATGTCACTTCCTAATGTTATAAAATATATTGTACCAAAACAATATGATCCTTCATGTTGTGAATTGTTCAGTGGGGTATTTCTCATGTCTATTTCATACATAATATATTAACGTTGTATCCAAAAAGTTGGATTTCCTA
>NC_139668.1:17190951-17205951 GCF_951799395.1 Argentina silus | reverse complement strand
CCTCCCCTCTGTTCCTCTCGTCCTATCCCTTTCCCTCTCCACCCATACTTACTGTATATACTCTTTTACCCCCTACCCATAATTCACCTGTCTTACCCTGTCTTTGGGCTGCATATCCTCCCCTCTCCTCCCCTCTCCCTTCACTCCCCCCCTCTCTCCCCTCCCATGCTAAGTATTTGATATACTATTTGCTCTAACAGATTTACAAGTCACTTTCAAAACCGGGAGCTATGGAATGCTAAATCTCAGACTCACATTAAAATGTTAAAGAAATTAAGTCTAACTGAACGTTCGCAAGGAGCATGAAAGATAGCGCGCAATCTAACAGATCTGAATTAACTGTGGTATTAGAATAATAATAATAAAAAAAAAAGAATACCTCTGAGAGGTTGTACTGTGCTAGACTAATCGTTCCTTAAATTTAAAATCACAACAGACATGTCGAACACTTGCCAAAATGTACACTCATCCAAATCTTCGGGCCTCCTTCTCCCTTGTCTTAGACACTGCTTGTGTTTTCGTTGATGGAATGTGTAAATGTGAAAGTACATCCATATTCATTATCCTCATGCATGAATATTAACAGCACCAAAAGGAAAGAAAGAAAGAAAAGGAGGGAGGGGGGTGAGGGGGGGGGGGATGACATAGCAGAGCAAAAGCAGTGTATTCATGTCTGTTTCAAAGAGCTGGTGTTTCTGTTCATGGTTAGACTGTTCTACATGCTAATCAGCCTCTCCCTGAACCCAGTTCTGGCTAATTGTCTACAAATTATTCTCTGGCTAATGTATGCATGGCTTTCAATGATACAGACACGGCTAGCTGCGTGTTTTTCCTCTCTCCGCTAAATGGTCCAATTTGAATATGGACTTGTCTATATCTACATAGTCTTGACGCTTCATGCCTGTGCCTCAAAATGCAGGGGCCCCGTTTTGATTTGGTTTTGTTTTAAGTAGAAGCTCTTTTTTTGGCAGAGGATATTATTATCCTTTTCTGCTCGGGTTGAAAACAGAGTGAAATTAGAGGCAGCACTCCTATTACTGTACGTGACGATTGTCTCCCATTGATTGAATTCCAGACGGGGCCCCTCAGGGAACACGGCAACTCGAGAAACGCTACAATGGGAACTTCATTAAGCCCTCTGAGATCCAGGATGTGAGACTGAACCAGAGCGCAGTATGAATCCCACTTAGATCGCGAGCAGTGCTGCACCCCTGTCCCGTTTCTCTACGTTTTGAGACCTTTTCTCCCCTCGTCGGTGGTTAACGGTGATCTGTTCTAATGGGGAGTGAGGGGCTGTTGGGGAGTCCCTGTATTGTTCAGTATGTGTGGAGATGACAGGTGCCAGCTACCACACATTACGTTACTGGCACAAAGGTGCCGAGGTATTTGTTTTGCTCCCTTACACCCCTAATGAGGTATACTACATCTCATGGGGCTATTGCTAGCTAGCATCAGGCTAGCATCAGGTTAGCATCAGGTTAGCATCAGGCTAGCATAGCCGCGTTCCCCCCAAAAAGGTGAGCTTAATCATGATTGCTCTGTCAAACGAATCACAGGGTTTAGCTGTCCATCAGGAGAACGTCTGGAGAACGGCAAGTTGAATCTTACCAACCTGGTCAGATCTGGTGTTCTAGGCACAATTCGTAATTTTACTGTCTGAATTCTTCCACACACGTAACAGCGCCAACTGCCGCCAGCAGGTCAGGGTACAAGGAGCACATTAGATGAACAAAAATGGATCCCATTCTGTTCCACTGGTTGTTGCCTTTCTCTTTCTCCATCAACAACACACACTTCCAGCATTAGAAGCGCCATGACGGTCAAATTTATTGTCAAATTTATTAAATTCTGACTTTGCGAGTGCGAGGGTATTTCCGTTATTAATGTGTTTTCGGGATCAATAATGATGCTTCCCGTTCCCTATCTTTCTGTAAGTTTACATTACATTTACATTTATGGCATTTAGCAGACGCCTTTATCCAAAGCGGCTTACAGCAAATACATTTGTTTAAGTAAGTGAATCATCTATCCATCAGTCATCATCAGATAAAGTAATCAATGCTCAGACCAGGGGCCATTGGCAGTCACAATGCCAGAAGTGTGGTGGTTCTAGCTGTAAGTGTGGTTAACCACACATTTCAAAACAACAAGTGAAGGGGGAGAGTGTGTGTAGGCTGGTGAGCACCGTAGACGATGCAATTTGTGAAATTATAAGACATTTGTGGTTCATAAAACATGGCGAGACATTTTAATTGCAAAACATTTACATTACATTTACATTTATGGCATTTAGCAGCCGCCTTTATCCAAAGCGACTTACGACAAATACGTTAATACATTAAATACATTAAAATAACAAATAACAAAACAAATAAACGACGCTATAAAAATCACACCAATATATGATGACACCTTCGGTCGTTTTAAAACATCATGATAATTAATGTGTACTGACAGTGGTTTATATTGCCTCATCCATCTCTACTTAAACGGTTTAAGCAAGAACGCGACTTATTTGCAATTTGCAGTGTAAGTGAAGTGATTTCTGTAGTACATTGCCACAGAGTTCAAGGTTAAACATGATCGTACTCTAAACCACAGGTGCCACCGGTCATGTTTATGCAGCTGTCAGCTGTCAACCTAAATCCTAGAACCGTGTCTCCGTTGGATTTAGACTATCCTTCGCTAGCTGACACAGCAAGAGCCCCTAAATGTGTTTTTGTTTTTTTTAAATATGTTTTTAGGGCATTTCTGCTTTATTTGGGACAGAGACAGTAGAGATTGACAGGAAGGATGGGTGAGAGAGAGGAGGGATGGCCGGGATAGAACCAGGGACCTTACGATGATACGGTATGCGCCTTAGTGTGCTATGCCACTGAACGCGCCCCTCCCTAAATGTGTTTTGAGCTGTTTAGTTTAACTGCACTTGAGGAGTTTGGACCTCCTCTGTTTCCTTAGTTTGTCTCGTCTGGGTTTATATGACGAGGCATGTATGACAACACTGATTCCTCCTCATCTGCTGTACGTAAACAACAGACCTTGGGACACCTGCCTGCTCTCCTGAGGCACCAACTCAAATAGCCACCACACACTAAACACACACACTACTCACCTGCAAAACCTAAGAACATGTACAGTGCAATCTCTCTACTCGTGGCCCCCTTGCTATGGACGCTACGCCCATCAAAGGCAGAGAGAGGAGCCAAGTCTCTCCCGAGGCTGCCTCCTATCTATCCAAAGCATATCACATTAATTTATGCCCCCTATCAATTATGCATTCAGATTCTCTTGATAGCTTGTCACTTTCCATCCATTCCTCTTTGTGTGGTGCGGGTAAATAAATAAGGTAGGAAGTGGGGGATAGATACCTTAAGTGGGTATAAGTCAGCCAGCCCAGCGCTGCTTCAGGGGTGGAGTGATGTCTCCGTGTGTTTGTGGAGATTTAAGGGTTATTATAGGAGAAAGGGGGTGGGAATGTCTAGGTGTGTGTGTGTGTGTGTGTGTGTGTGTGTGTGTGTGTGTGTGTGTGTGTGTGTGTGTGTGTGTGTGTGACTCTCTAAGATGCTTTCTCCTGTTTGACACCTCTGTGGGTTTGTTAATGGTGGTTAGGGGCGGCACCATGGGAAGCGAGCTTTGTGTATTTGCGTGTGTGTGTGTGTGTGTGTGTGTGTGTGTGTGTGTGTGTGTGTGTGTGTGGCGGGAGGAGGAGTGAGGTGTCACATTTCAGGCGTGTTTCACAGAGAGGAGGAAGAGCACCAAGGTAGACGATCATGCAGGAGATGCAAATGTCCCACATGGGACACCATACTCTCTCAGCGCACAGGGCAGGTGTGTGTCTGTATGTGTGATGTAGAGAGAGAGAGAGAGAGAGAGAGAGAGAGAGAGAGAGAGAGAGAGAGAGAGAGAGAGAGAGAGAGAGAGAGAGAGAGAGCAGCACAGGGGACTACTTCTACCGGGACAGGGCTTAATTTATTTTGTGTACGTTTTAACCGCAAGGGGTGATGAGGCATATTGTGGGTGTTGTCATGGCAGTGTAGGGGTGGTATGCTGCTGGGTAGTTTGAGGAGTCATTTTAGGGAGAGGATAACTTAGTAGAGGGGTTAGTCTACTTAGGCACGGTAGAGATGGTCACGTACCGTAGCTGTGGTGGTAAGTGGATCATTGTGGATGGAGGGTGAGTGAGGGAGGGTGGGGGAGAGGGGGGGGGGGCGTGTGCTATTGTGAATGTATGGCGCCACTCTGGGGGCGACAGGGACCAGGCGTGTCCCAGGCTTGTCCTTATCCCGGGCCTCATTTGTTTAAGTGCGTGCCATCTGGAAACAGAGCTAATGATGCCAGGGCCAGGCCAGGCCAGGCCTCCCAGGCTAGGGAGGGTCTCTCCCCTGGCACGGCGCTGCCTGGGCCTGTCACACAGCCGGACACGTACCAACACTTAGAGTGGTCTCCTCTCCTCTTCTCTCGTTCCCTTTCGTATGAGTGATATATAGGCCGGTGGCGTCTCAATACTTCTAAAAGGCCACCTCTCTTAGCATCCTTTGGGTGAATCTCAATTCCTCTATTTGTTTTATATAATAATAATAATAATACACGCCATTTACCTGATGCTTTTATCCAAAGTGACTAACATTGTAGTGAGTGCATACATTTTTCAGTATATATGGTCCCAGCGCGAACCCACAACCTAACCGTTGTTAGCACCAAGCTCTAACAACTGAGCCACAGAGGACCAATTTTCTATATTATTTTCACGTTCTATATTGTTTTCTTATGTATGTATATTTTATTAATACTGCCAGTGTATTACTACCACCTGTCAGTCACCGTCCTGGATGGGCTGTGGGAAGGGAAGGAGAGGAGTGAGGAGGAGAGAGGAGGACTAGGAGACATGCAGACTCATCGCCAGTGAGTTGGGAAAGAGAGCTGAAGACAGAAGGATAACTGACTATCTATCTCTTCTATTTTCATTACTTTATTTTAAGCCCTGTACCATGTTTGGTGAAAAATTTTTAAAACATTTCTCTTTTCCACATGTCCTTATTTTCTTTTGTCAGATTTTAATCTTAATGGCTTAACAGATCACTTAATATCATATGGTTAAATAACAATACAATTTATACTTTCTAGAAATATTTTATAATGACTATCATTTGAGAGGTGATGCACCTTTATAGATTGTACTCCATTAAACTTGTGTCATGTGGGCTGTTGGATCTCCACTTGTAATAACAAAATACAGGATAAAGCGTGAATAAATAGAGTACTTGTAAATGATACAGTCTGAGATTTCCGCAAGAATTCTCAATGCTTTCAATCAGAGTTTGTATATATGCTCTCCTTTCAATTAACGAGACACAGAGGGAAGGCGACGCACACGCGTCTGCTCTCCATAACGTGAGGACACGGATATTGGGTTTCCATAGGCTGAGGGAGCCCATCAATTAATTTCCAAATGCGAGGCAATCTGATCCGAGACCAAGCTGTGGGATTCAGCAGTATATTATATTACAGAAGCATGAGAGATAGTTATTTAACACCTTTCACAATAGTCCGTGTGACTGCAGAATCAGAATGGGCCGCTCGAAAAGCATTTCCGACTTTGCATGCGCGCGTTAGCAGCACCCCCCCCCCCCCTCTCTCTCTCCATCACTCACACACACACGCACACGCACACGCACACACACACACACACACACACACACACACACACACACACACACACACACCACACACACACCATTCGCTACGTGATCGCATTTTATCTGTCATTAGAAATCAGACCGGTGAAATGTAGCCTATTTGGATTTTTGGTGGAACAAGAGAAGTTTCTGACCTCCCTCTTAAACAAACCAGAGCTGTCATTCCATATAATCCTACTGTATGCATTTACACTGACCGCTGCCATTTCACAAAACTCCTGTTTCCACTGTTCAAATGAGTAGGCTACAATTAGGCCTCCTATACTAGATATGCATAGGCTACAGTTTAAAAGGAATCCACCAGATATCCGTTGTTGGTCTGTTCTGTAGCGATGCGTGAAACTATAGTACAGAATAAAAGGACCTCCAAGCACCAATGACACGGAGAGGTCAGCGCGCGGTTGATGAAGTGGTTGGCGCGTGTTGACGTTGCGGAATGCACGTGCGAGCGCTTTTAGGGAAAGTGGTGATTGGGGCGTGCGCTCTCGTGAAAAATAACTCTGAATATTATATTTTATATAATAGGACACAAATACAAATTGGGAAGTGACAAGAAATTACCTAGAACCGACTAATACCTCCTTTGCTTCTGTGTAGACCACTTGGTGGTAATTGCGCGCAGCACGCTCGATTGAAACGGATGAAGAGCAGTTACAAAATACATGTGGTGTAGTCACTGTAACTTTATAAAAAGCAAATAAGCTAAGACTAATTTACTTTAGGCTATTTAGAACATGCATTAATTTCACTTAAAGACAGAAATGTGGATCATTGGAGGAGCAATGGGAACTTTGTATTCTTATTCAAACCAAAATATGCCTAAAGAGGTATATTGAAATATAAACATTTTTGATAATGAAATCTTAATCCCAAATGTAACACTTCTGACCCACACTGATATGTGAGATGTGAACAGAAAGTTTTATTTCATATGCATAAGATGAGGTTTCCTAATCATTCTAACCGGCGCTCGATACCTCCCCTATAACAACCGGAGACGATAACGTGAAAAATGTGAGATATTTGACAATTTACTACACAGCTTTCATCCGTGTCCCCTGGTTAGGTGACATGTGTCACCGCCATAAAAACGCGACATCATTGCCATGCGCGCGCGCCTGCTGTCAAGGACAGCCTCGTGCGGATGTTCCATTATCCCTTGCTGATTACCGCCAGTAACAAGCTGCGGATGACGCAGACAGGACAGTGATATGTGAGGTATAAACCGAGTGTTATTGTTTAACTTCTTTGGGAAGTCCATAGTGTCCTTTTTTTTTGTTGCACTATTTTAGCAATTACTCAATTTAAATCAAAACCTACAATTGTGTTGTATTTCATACGATTACACAGTCTAACTAAACGACCAGCTGATGAGCAAAAAATTATAACAGGGATACGTGGACATCAGCATCATGCAAACGCTTCGGCAATGGAGCCTCTAGCCTAGATGTCCTCATTACAACTCTATTACAAGAGGAGACAGAAGGCTATATGTGCTCGGAGACACGTTATAAAATGAAATAAAATATTTCAATCAGGACCCAGACATGCAGGAACTTTTTCCCCCCTAACTCGATGAATCATCTGCATGTCACAAACAGCCGCTTTCCCGCGCTCTCCACCGGGTGGAATAATTCGCGCGGCCTTTTGTTATTAGTTTATGGGCCATGAGATTAGATATGAATATGAAACACAGAACCAGACCTGCGAACATTAATCACAACGCAACTTGTGGGAGAGCCGCTGATTCCCTCAACCCGGGGACTTATACACAGTACAGTAGGCTATTACTAATGGAGAGACAGAGACAGAGAGAGAGAGAGAGAGAGAGAGAGAGAGAGAGAGAGAGAGAGAGAGAGAGAGAGAGGGAGACAGAGAAAGAGGGGGGGGGGGGGGCTGGAAAAAGTTTTCACATTATTCTTTTGCATATGAACATCTGAATCTTAATATCTAAATAGGTCAAAGAATGATCAGAATTAAACCGTAAAACTGAATATAATCAAAAGTATATTTGATGCATCACAATTTCAGAGCTGTCATTATATAAAAATGTGTAAAATGTGAGGTCTGATGTATAATTCACACCACATTTAGTAGGCCAACTTATACGTCCGCAAATTAAATGCAAGTTTCTCAAATGAAACACCGGTTAGGATTTCTACTGCTCAGATCAACTCCAGGTGTTATCAGTGTATGTCGTCGTTATGTTGCGTCTAAATAAACGCTGGCTGTTTAGAAATCATGTTTCTCCACTTTAGTGAGTGAAACATTTTAGCCTGTAGGCGACAGTCAGTAATAAACAGAGACTACTTGGATAAACTCGTAGATCAAGGCAAAACATAAATATCTACTTTGAATAACAAATCGAGTGGCCTAACATCAACAGATTGTCACTTCAGTTTTTTATTTAGTTTTTGAGAGCCTACACCTCGTTACCTTTTACTAAGCCCAAATGCCATGATTAGTGTGGCAACATTTTTGAAAAAAATGGAGTAGGGTCTAAAGGCCTCCTGGGGACAATCTACTTATATTATATATAGGCTACCTGCCTGTCTCCACGAGCCAATACCGTCAGTCGTTTTGACAGTTACCGGCAGGGCTCCGGTCCCACCCGCGTGCCCTGAGCAGCGGAAACCCGTCACCGTATATTTCCCGCGACAAACACCTGTCAACTGAAACAGATCCACTCTGATAACGCACGCCTGTCAATACGGACACATGCGGCTAGCAGGTCAGGTTCTGTTTTTGCTGACGTCTGATTGTCGCGCTGGATATGTTCACAGCAATCTCAGTGTTTTACACCTTGTTACTTTTAAATAGGAAAGGTAATTTGAAACATGCTTTATCTCTATGAGGCACATAGGCCTAATCGTGGTCTTAAAATATACATTTTTCATGATTTTAACTGCGTTTTCACAAGCCAATTTGTATGTCTGTTCAAAGACCCTACCACTACCACTCTGCGCGTAAAAGAGAAGACACATTTTGTGCTGATGTGGGCTATTATTCACACTTTGTGAAAGTTGCGTTACTATGCAGGTAGTCACGTCACTTCTACAAAACCTCAATAGCGAAACGTGTGAATGCGCAATGCATTAATCTCCAGGTCCGAAACTCGTCTCTCCAATCATGTTATGGTTACTTTGCAGAGAGTTTGGACAGAGCATCGACCCACTGGAGAGTCTCTCACCGCTGACATAAACACAGCCATAGTCCCCATAGGCAACATGAAAACGTTTCCATAACATATTCTCAACCGAACTTTAGTAGCCTATACATTGAGTGCATTGTCCACGGATTATTTTTCGCAAAGAAAAGTTAAGATATATTGTGAATCAACAGAATGTGGAAAACTTTATTTTCATTATTCTCTTACAGCGTATAATGTAACTTTTCAATGTTCATGATAATAAAGACACATGTGAATTCTTCCATAAACATGTTCAACTTTAGCTTTGGAGCCCGGAGTGGGGGACAGCTCAGTTTGCCCGGAGAGAGAGGGGGGCTACCCAGCCGCGCAAAATTACGCCTTCCCCTCTCATTTGTTACCGCTTTCCTTAAAAAAAGTTACCTATTTATAGTCTGCTCTCCTCTCTGTCTGCGCAAGCACCTGCAGGCATCCCGAATCCGCCCGCGTCGTTTGAAGCCCCCCAACGCAAAGCGATCGAGACCTGAAGCGATCGTCGCCCCGGCTCTATCGCATTCAGAGCCACCAGCCCTAAACCGAACCCCGCGCGCAGCAGCCAGCCTATTAATATCTATCAGAAGTGACAACCAGCGAACATGTGAGTAACTAAGATAATTACGTTTATGGATGGCGCTGGTTCGGCGAGTCAGATGTTACTTAGCTATGTCCGTATGTGTGTGTTGGTCAGAGTGGGTGTATTTACATATCAATGCAGGACTAATGAGGAATGCGACACCGTTCTACCACTACGCACATCTGCACACTAAACCACTGGATCCGATACAACACACATAAACGCGCGGGCGCGCTCTCTCACACACACACGCGCGCGCGCGCACAGACACACAGACACACGCACACACACACGCACACACACACACGCACGCACATACGGACGCACGCACGCACGCACCCCCACACACACACCCTAGTTTGATATATGGGTGTGCTATTTTAATATATGACAAGAGATTACCATTGAAATGTTAGGTTCAGTGTGTAGGCCTACTCGGGCCTATTGTCATCAATTTCCGATCTTAAAATGCTATAATAGGTAGAAACTGACCTTTTTATACTGAAAAGAAAAGTACAACTGTTTAACACAGTTGTCTGTTATACCCTTAAATATGTTAAAGCCGCAATCTGGGATTACACAGCAGATTTTACATCCATTTTTGGATTTGGACTAACCCTAACCCTAAATGATTGATATATAGACATTGATTCTTTAATAATATTTCTTATAAATGCCTCATGTGTTTAGTTCAACTGTCTTACCCCTCCAGAACCCAAAATCTAACCCTGTTTCTCCATTGTTTGTAAACAACGCAATTGTAAACAAACACTGCATAGCTTCAAAACATGGTTAAAAATATCATTTTAATCGCATGGATGGTCAGTCCTTATTTCTCCATTCCTCAGCTGTTTAGGCCAACCAAAAAATGGCGGTTGTTTGTTGTTTGAATTCCAGATTGCACATTTAAACATTTAGTTGTCATGTTAAATCCTGTATTTGACGATGGGCTCTCGGAGAATAAACTAGTTTTGATGATTGTTGACTGGCCTTAATCGGCCCACGCAGTCAGGAGCGTGCCTGCCGCGTGAGTTTTTGGAGATTTATAGATTTGCGTTTGCTTGCGCGCCGTTGAATTATCTCGCAGGTTGCATTAATCCGGTGATTACATTTGATTTAATTTTCATAATAATTAAAGTGAACCATCACTAAAATTAAAAGAGGGGGTTGGTGGGGGTAGTGTGGCCGCGTGTGTTAGATGAAAGGGCTGCTGTGGTATTTGTGGACGCGACTTCAGTTCAGCGCCCCACGCGAATCCTGATTAAGTGATTAGATTGATAGGTGGAAGGGGTGGTAGACAGAAATGATTAAATTAGCATATCACAAATGCTTCATGCGCCAACGAAAATCCCTGTCGCCTGCCGTGGTGAGAGCCGCGATTGCCGGTCGTGTGAATTCCCAAACCACGGGATTAAATGCTGTAGAGCGCGGGTGTGTGTGATATCTGCATTAGGTGGCAGCAAAGATACAGTACTCTATATGCAGTAGGCTACATCTCTCTCTCCGTGTGTGTCTCTCTCTCCGTGTGTGTGTGTGTGTGTGTGTGTGTGTGTGTGTGTGTGTGTGTGTGTGTGTGTGTGTGTGTGTGTGTGTGTTCTTCAAGAAGAGGGTCTCATCTGCACAGGACGCGTGTCCGTATCTTTGTGTAAATCTCCTGTGTGCTTCTCTGACCAGAACTGGGCTACACGGTCAACGACAGACTAGAATATACAATGCAATAGAACGCAATATCCAGGGACAAGTGTTATCTGTGACAAAATGTTCACTTAGATATTCTCATGGCATGCATTTACATCTTAAAACGTTAGTCTTAATTATGTAGGCCTGTAATTGCAAATAACGGACAGGATAAAATATAAAAGTATTAGTAAAAAAAAAAAAAGTCTCATCGTATAGTTTCATTGTGCAGAATCCCATTGCCCTACGTTGACGGGGGGAAGAAAAAGGAGTGTACAATTAACTAATCGAATCAAACGTGCAGTGCGGTTTGCATGTTAATGCGGTGGCATGTCAATAGCATTTAAAGGTGTCAGCGCACTGATACGGAGATGGATGAGGGTATAGCTACACTTACGTTATAATTCTCCACAGCTGTAAGTGAAACAAGATTTTCTTAAATAGAAAACTTCAATATCTATTCGAGGGAGGTTGCATTTGAAGGCAGGAAACTCCCGTTGACCTTAAAACCAAATTGCGACACATTGACGCTGTTGTTGTTGTTTTAATCGATAGCCGTTTTATTCAGTTACGTTATATTGGCAAACTTGCAATGAACCGTGAGGCGACTAGGCCCACGCATTCATCTCAGAGAAGCATAACGCCGAGGTAAGGACATAAGAACAATGTGACTTTTACTTTCATAACTATTTAATAACCACTAGTGCATGTACATAGTAATAAACTTAAAAGTAGGCCTAGACCTACTTTGCCCCAACAATCACATTTACATGCTATAGGCTATGTATGCATTTCAGAGGGATCCCTCCGCCAGTTCCCCAGAGCGAGTTTTTGGCGGAGCTGTCCAAGGTGCTGACGGATCTCGGTCTAGACTCGTCAGTAGAGGAAGTCAGCTGTTCACGCGTTTACAGACACAGACGAAACACTGCATAAAGGCCATATCTGAAGCCTTGGGTCTGTAGAAGGCAATCCTTCATTAGATTTCCTTCATCGACGTTCCTATAGTCTATTTGGAAACGTTTGGATCCCTCAAACAAAACACATTTCTACCAAGGGTTGGAAAAAGGAGCCTACTTGTGAAAAACAAATGGCCCCCAAACAAATGCCCCCCAAAAGTAACACATTTCTCCAATTGTGAGAGATTAGAATACTGTAGTCAAAGTGTGTGAATAGTCTGCATAGGCAGCTCTGTGTCCGAACCAGCTCTGTGTCCTTTTTCCATATTATGGTCCCTCAAGTAATCTGAAAACATAATGTGAGTTGTTGTTGTTGTTGTTGTTGTTGTTGTTGTTCTTGTTGTGCTGCTCATTCTCATTATCCTCTCGCTTCATTAATATCAGCGGTGCATTTTTAATTTCCTTTGGTGGAGTCAAATTAAACACGTCATTCTTCAGAATAAATAGCACATATCTAACACTTTCAGGGGAGTAGAGAGAGAGAGCCGAACGCCTCCTCCCTTTCTCTCAGACCTGCTTTTGAGGTGATTTACAGGATAAATAAAGCATAGATCCAATTAGTCTTAAGTCTAATAAATTAGTCATAAATTCAATCAACAGGATATTAACAGATTAAGATTCATGGTTTAGGTCACGGAAATATATTTCCTGCAACTACATTATTAGTGGCGAGACATAAATAAATCGTCATGGTGATCCCAGGGGCGATATCATTACTCCGTAAACAAAGCACACTATGTAACCGTGACACTGAATAGTGACAAGGTGGAAGGGGGCAGAAAATAGTCTGCGTGCAGGGATAGGAAGAAAGTGTGTGTGTGTGTGTGTGTGTGTGTGTGTGCGCACTTGTGTCTGCATGGAGGTAATCCAGGGGTGTAGGGTGTGTTTAGGAAGGGGTCGAGTGTCATCCCAGGGGACAGATACATCGCCAGGGCACTTGAAGAATGGACAAACTTGAGCGTTAACACTCATCTCCCATCTCACCTCTCCAGGCCAAAGCTGGTGTGGGATCTACAACAATACAGGGGCCTGCTATATCTGTCCCCCTTATCCTGGCGTCAGGCTGCCTCTGTCCCCAACTCTCTCTCTCTCTCTCTCTCTCTCCTCTATGCAGAGAGAGAGAGAGAGAGGTGAGAGGGAGAGAGAGAGAGAGTGAGAAAGAGAGAGAAGATTTAAGTAAATAAGAGAAAGAGGGAAGGTAGAGAAATAAAGATAGAGAAATAAAGAGTAATGGAGGTAGAGAAAATGGTGAGAAATAAAGAGTAATGGAGAGAGAGAGAGAGAGAGAGAGAGAGAGAGAGAGAGAGAGAGAGAGAGAGAGAAGAGAACTGGTGGCAGTGACTAATACAGCGACCATTACGGTGTGTCTCCTGTTTGTTCCTGCTGGTGGCGTTCCCTGGTGTTTTGGTTCTCTGGAGCGCTGACCTCGGATGTGACCCTTCCGAGGCGGTGACTTTGGGACCGGGGGCGGCTGTTGTTGGAAGTCGCGGGAGCGCCAAGCCACAGATATGAGCAGCTTTTTCCACCTAGTCAGCATAAAAGTGTGTGTGTGGATCCTGTTGCATGCGAGTCCTCCATCTGTGTCTGTGCCTGATTGATTGTTCTGGGTAAATTAGGACTGGGACCGTTGTTGGGAGTGGGTTACACCGTCCTCCTCCTCTAAGGCGGAACTGACACCCTACCGGGCCGCTTACACTGAACTGTACTGGTGCCTGGAAGTTTGGTTGCACACACACACCCAACTTCAGTGGCGCTATGGGGAGTCTGCATCGCTGTTAACTTTGTGAAGTTGGTGTTGACGCAGTGCTTGGTAGTCATGGATATCCGATCTTATCTTTCTCTGTGTTTTGATCACTGCCTTTCTTCTGCCGTCTCTTTGATGTGTCGTTAATATTGTTTTGCCGGTGTTAACGGCACAGAGATGATATAATAATATATGCCATTTAGCTGACGCTTTTATCCAAAGCGACTTACATTGCAGTGAGTGTGTATATTTCAGTATAGGGAATCAAACCCACAACCTTCGTGTTGTTAACACCATGCTCTACCAACTGAGCCACAGAGGAACATATACTGTATGTTCTTGTTATTGTCCCATTATGACAATTATAATGATGTGAAATAAAGGTATATGATCGCTACTTTCTATCCCGGTGAGAGCAAACTGATTTTAGGTTTGGGTTTTGAATTGTAGTATTCTCCTTCATTCACTTATTATTGAAATTAATCAACACAGACAGTTTTCAACTTTTTCACTGACTGCTAATGTGGACTGTATTAAGAAAAACAAATGGGCTCTTGAAGATACATTATCATAAATTATTAAGTTATTATTTCCGGTTTGTGTTAGGGATTATTGTTACATTGCACTGATGACTACAATCTTCTTCCTGTAACTTTTCCTCAAACAGTGGAGATCAAATTGGAGCCCCGAATTAAAAAGAGCGTGAAAATGTTTGTGATTTTTGCAAAAAACAATTAGAAATCACAGAAAACTGAGGTGAGGAGATTGAGCGGTATTAGATATCCATCATGGGGAGAAACAAATAGCCATAATTCTGCTATTTCTATATATAATATTCATAACTTTGATAAATTAAAACTGTTTGAATTAACTATCATCACAACTGCAGGTTGACAAGCTAAAAATACCGTCCGGAAACCGTGTAGTCTTGGCAATAACAACATTAACCATTATTTCCCAGCAGCATGTGACAGTGTCCCAGATGAAGTCAGTTGTTAATGGCAAAAGTGACATTGACTGGACTAAAATAAGTTTTGCACAAAAACACAAACGTACAGAGACATGTCACACTGCAGGACGCCTCTGTGTGAAATCCCCCCCCCCCGCCCCCACCTTCTCAAAAACTATTCTAATTGATCCCATCTGCGATAAGCTACTGCTGATGC
>NC_139668.1:17180951-17185951 GCF_951799395.1 Argentina silus | reverse complement strand
ATTAATTGGTAAGTTCCTGTGTAGCTAAAGCCAAAATAATCAAAAGATACATTGGGAAAATAATTGTGTCAAAAACTGCATTAACAACCGTCAATTTCATGTCCAAACGACTTATACTTGCTCAGTGAGGCACGCTGAAAGAATTCAACGCTTGCTCGATGTCCGGCTCGCACACTTGATACATAGCACTAAATTGATGCAGGATAATGGGGGGGGTTGGGGGGGGTTCCCAGTGTTGTGACTCGGTAGCAAGCCAACTACTTCGAAAAGGTTGCTGGTCCACGATGTACAATGGCATGAAATGGGCTTACGGAAGGACGTATTTTACAGGATTTAATACCTGGTCCAATGGCGCTTCCACCTCTTTGGATGAATCTGTGTAATAGACCGTGGAAGCCTTGTATTCTGGAAGTAACGTGATGTTTCCCATACGTAGCTGATTTCAGGTCAGTTTGCATCTCCAGTCCTAATGGTGAACGTCAGGGCTCGGGGAGGGTAAACTGGTCCTAGGGCAGCCTTTAACCGGAGGCCCTTTTGGGATGACGTGTGTCCCTATTAATACCCATGCGGAGGCTGCTGCCTGCCAGCCAGCCCACTGATACACACAGAGACAGACTGGTAACCAGAGACCCAAGCCCAGAGGCAGCTGCAGTCCAGACCACTTCCACGCCGTGTGATGTCAGCAGTGATATCACCGCAAACAGGAAGTCGAGTTTGAGATACAATCGTTAGTAGGGATGTGAGGCATAGTCGAACGGGCCCCAACATGTGAAAACAGACAAAGAAAGCCTTTCTTTCTGTCTTTCTTGTTCATTTCTTTCTTTCTTTCTTTCTTTCTTTCTTGCTCCCTCTGTTTCTATCTCTGCTTCCCCCCCCCCCCCCCCCTCTCTCTCTCTCTCTCTCTCTCTCTCGCTTTCTTTCTTTTCGCTGAGCATTAGGGAAAGTAACTATTTAGGATCTTTCCAGATTGTTTCAAGTCCTCTGTTTGTACAGTCTATCTCTCTGTTCAGTCTAATCCCGTATTTACTTCTAATCCACGCTTTGCTACTCAGAGCGAAAGGCAAGTGAAATCCTGTAGACTTAGACCAGAGGTGATCTCATGATTAGTATTCCACTGTCATAAAGTATCTGTCAAGTTTAGGGGGCCCCTCCCCACACACCCCCCCCCTCTCCTCCCCTTCCCATCTCAATGTATTCCTGCGCATGGTGGCGAGTGTGTAGATGTAGCAGCGTTGGATCTTACCGCGTCGTTGGGAGGAGGAGACCCTGTGCATTAATGTAGGAGCGGAGGCGGCTTTTGATTTCCCATGAAGTTGGGGGCCATCATCTGAATTACATGAAAAGAGCCCGGTCAGATATGCATGAATTAATTGGCTTGAATAGGAGTATTTAGAAACTTAATCCCTTGGATTAGTGCTCCTCTGGATTAAGCTTCGTTTCAGGGAAGATTTTCTCTCATTTTTTCCCTCCCTCCCTCCTCCTCCTCATCCTCGTCCTCCTCCTCCTCCTCCTCCTCCTCACAGGCGACCACCTTTAGTTCTTAGCCCAAGTACGCATTTAACAAGCTGTCAAGTGTAGGATTATTGCAGTGACATCCAGTGGATAACTCAACCATTAAACCAGAGCTACAGATGTTGTGTTCTCTGCCGTTGGCTACATGCTTGTTTACCCCCAGGTTGTCCTATGCTTGTTTGGTCATTCTCACAGATTGTTTGGGTAATGCTTTACCTTCAGTTGTCCTTATGATGCGTAGTTAGTGCCTAAGTAGTCCCAGTAATCAGAGATTAATGGCTGAGTCGTACACGGTCACAGCAGATAAAGTCTGAGTCATACGTCATTTTACCATTCCTCTATGTTCTATTAGACTGTATGTCCTATTCTATTCTAATGTTCTATTAGACTATCCCGCCTGTCAGGGAAGGCTGGAGGAAGGACTCCTTGTACGCCTGCTGTACCTCCACCGGCCTCCATTCGAGTCCTATGGAACGGGATGTCAGAAGTATGGTCCTCTGTGGCTCAGTTGGTAGAGCATTGGCGCTAACAACGCGTAGGTTGTGGGTTTGATTCCTGCTGGGACCACATATACTGAAATGTATGCACTCACTGCAATGTAAGTCGCTTTGGATAAAAGCGTCAGCTAAATGGCGTATATGTGTGTTATTATATTACAGTATGGGTGCTCTTGGTGCTGCGAGAGTCATCATGAGCAAGTTTTACAAGATCAACCAAACAATGCAACGTGCCCCTCTGAGCTAACTACCAAAGCCTTGGCCTTACATACAGTATTCTATTGTGGTTTATTTTTCCTTTCCACTCCTCTCCTCCTCCGTCCAAGGCCCAGAGAGAGAAGGGGAGAGAGAGAGAGACTAACTAACTCTGGCCCTAAGATTGTTAACAGATCAATACCTATAGATCTTCTCATTGGAAGCCATTAGTTATGGGCTTTATAAAGCTAGTAATTATTGTGTGTAATCTTGCAGAAAATTACATTTGGAGTTGTGTACAGTGTTTGGGTTAGAGGTTTTTTTCCCCTGCTCCGCGCACCAGCTGCCAGTTTCGGGATCCTCCTTTTTTCTTACAAGTTTTTTGTGTGGGTGTGTACTATCTGAGTTTGTGTTTGTTATTTGTGCATGCCTTTGTGCGCGTGCAGGTGTGTGTGCGTGTGTGTGTGTGTGTGTGTGTATGTGTGTATGTGTGTGAGTGCGTGCGTGCGTGCGCGTGTGTGAAACCTAACAGAACCTAATGGCTGATGGAGGTGGCCCGAGGCTGTGGGCTCTGAGCCTGAGTGCACACACAGCCTGTTTGGCAGGTCAGTGTGGTCATTGTTGATACCATCATTCATCTACACTCAACTTTCTCCAGATCCAGTTCCTACAGAACAGACATGGGCTTGGCTATAGGACTGCACATATTTAGCTACCTCCCATGGAATGCTCGGTTGGCAAAATCCTTTATTGGTGAAGGTACTCAGTGGGTTTAATAACTTAAGAGCGATGGTGTCTCCCCCCCCCCCCCCCCCCCACCATGCTTTTGTTTGCAAAGAGCCCCTGACTTGTTCTCGTTCCAGGTTTAATTTTCCGAATTGGGCCACTAACGTGAACTCTTGCACCCCCCCCCCCCCCACACACACACACACACACACATCTACCCCCCTCACACCCACTGCAATATTGTCTCTCCCCCTACCCATGCCCCCCCCCCCCCAATCTAGCCAAACAAAAGGGTAGTGGCACGCATTTTGGCTGAAGTTCACCACCCCCCACCCCCCACCCCCCACCACCAACACTACTCACCCCAGCAGCCCCCGATATGCAGAGCAGCTTTTGTTTAGCTGTGTAAATGAAAATTGCTAATCAATTTTCTCCCTTATTTCATGGCGTGTAGTTTCGGCCCCTCCCCTGCCAGCTGTCAGATCACGCACACGCTGAAAGCTTCATTACCGAGGACACGTTTGCCCCTCAGCGCTTTGCCTGCACTAAATGAGCTGCTGCTATTTATACAGGTAGCGCGGGTCAGAGGTGGAGGGGTGGCCAAAGGTAAAAGGGATGAAATTAATACTGAAAGCCTGGCGGAAGATACAAGCCCTCAGACTTAAACAGTGTCATAAGGAGAGATGAATTAGCACTGTAGGAGAGTAGAACCCTCTGTTCTCGCCTTGGAACGGACCTGCTGTGCTCTCTCTCTCTCTCTCTCTCCCTCTCTCTCTCTCTCTCTCTCTCTGTCTCTCTCTCTCTCCGTCTCTCTCTCTCCCTCTCTCTCTCCGTCTCTCTCTCTCTCTCTCGCGCTCTGTATGTGTTCACTTGCTCTGCCATAACACGCCACCTGTCCTTTCCTAGGCTTGCACAAGGGAGAGCGAGAGAGAGAGGAGAGAGAGAGGAGAGAAGAGAGAGAGAGGAGAGAGGGAGAGTGTACCACATCCTGCTTGTCCCATCCCATGCTCACAGAGGAGGGTTTGTGTTGGGTACAGTTTGCCCTAGATTGGGCCGTTTGACTGTTTGAAACAACTAATCTCTTGTTTTCTGCTGTTGGTTACTGTGCGGTGTGACACTGTCTTGTCTTATCGCTGTCCATGAAATGAGTTCAGCCTTGGTTATGCCATGTCAGAGTTGGCCTCCTTTTAAGAATGGAATCGAGAGCGACCTCACACAGAGTGAACCCGCCTCATCGCGGTCTGCTGTGTCCGTCATGTTTTAGATGGGAATTACCCTTATGTATTTTAGTGCAGCAATTCTACCCCGCTTCTGATCTCTCCCCTCGGTTGTTGGCTTGGGAATGGATCCGATACCTTTCAGGCTCGGAAAAAAAGACAGGCTGCAAATTCAAGCGCGTTGTTGTCTTGGCTCTGTTTCACCGACCGTAACGGCCGACCACGGAACTTGACCCCAGATCTTGATCAGAGCCCGGTGTGGTCATCGCCGAATGGGTGCGGCCATTTCTTAAGTGATCATTCGCAGCCGATGTTATCTGTGGTCGACCTCTCATAAGGGTCACCTCCTGTATTCTTTCCCTCCTCCTCTCACTCCTTTCTTGTGACCCCACAAGAAGAGTACTTTGGTCCCAGTCCCATGATCTGTCACACTCCCATCAGCCTATAAATACCCCCCCAGGCCGTCTTGTTACCCTGATCCCTGGTGTCTCCTTCCCACTTGGGGCCTATTTTTAATGTACGGCCTGGTGATAAGACATGCCTGCCTTAATTCAATAAGTGAACCAGCTGTGCCACTCTCTGTCATATTTTCCCCTGACCCTTCCTTGGCAGTGGCAGGGGGTCGGAGGGGGTGAGGTATCTGCCCTTCCTCAGCTCGTGGCGTGAGAGGGCCTGGTGTGTGTGTGTGTGTGTGTGTGCGTGTGTGTCTTTGTGTGTGTGTGTGGGTGTGTGTGTGTGTGTGTGTGTCTTTGTGTGTGTGTGTGTGTGTGTCTTTGTGTGTGTGTGTGTGTGTGGGTGTGTGTGTGTGTGTGTGCGTGTGTCTTTGTGTGTTAGCTGTGTATCACATGTCATC
>NC_139668.1:17173451-17175951 GCF_951799395.1 Argentina silus | reverse complement strand
CACACACATAAACACACATAAACACACACACACACACACACACACACACACACACACACACACACAGTATTCAGTAGCAGCTCAGGCCTTTTTCCATGAGGTTTCCCAGCACCCACACACACACACACATAAACACACATAAACACACACACACACACACACACACACACACACACACACACACACACACACACACACACACACACACACACACACTGAGTGGAAATAACATAACATGGCAAGTGTATATTATATAGTAGTACAATTAGACTCAGTTTAGATAAATAGCACATTTAAAGACCCACACAAACATCCCTTTTCAAGATAAACTAAGGGAGACGAATGTCTGTGCCTTAGTGTAGATGTAGAAGGTGAGTGTAGAAGTGTGTAGGTGTGTATTCTGGGCAGACTTTGGTGCTTTGGCCCTGGGTCAGTCTTTCTTGACATTAATCACTACACATACACCCACGCGCACACACGCACGCACACACACACACACACACACACACACACACACACACACACACACACACACACACACACACACACACACACACACACACACACACACACACACACTGCTCCTGCCCTCTCCACCTTTCTCCCCTATGAGTACATTCCCCTGCCACTCTCCACCACCCCACCTCTCCCCTGACCCCCTCATATCCACCTCTCCACCTCTCTCTCCACCTCTCTCTCCTCCTCTCCCCTCTCCCTCTCTCCTCCTCTCCCTCTCTCCCCTCTCCCTCTCTCCCCTCTCCCTCTCTCCCCTCTTTCTACCTTTACCTCACTTCCCCTCTCAGTCTCCCCACTGCCCCTCTCCTCTGGCTCCGTCTCTCCCTGACCCCCCCGTCACCCACTCTCTGGCCTCTGACCTCCAGGTAAACGCAGGGGTCCACGTCACCTGGAAATAAAGACATTAGAGCCTCTCTCCACTGTCTAACCCCCCTGCCCCGGGGAACTGACCCCCCCCCCTCCTCCTCCTCCTCCTCCTCCTCCTCCTCACATGCTTAAAAACTATCCCTCTCTCTACCTCAAAAACTGTACTCTTCTCTCTGTCGCAACACACAGTATATATTACCCTCTATTGCTTTACTTCCTCTCACTACCCAGCTCACACACACACTGCAGTCTGTATTTCTCTCAGTCTAAAAACGGAATTTTTCTGTCCCGTCAGAAATACAGAATTTCCATCAGTTTCCTCCATTTTCCCAATGCTCTATTCATGCTTTGGCTTAGAGATGACCGACCCGCATTCTTGTGTCTATTACAGTGTGTCTTTTAATATTATCTATGTTTTATTTGTAGGGAACATAACTAGTTGTGTGTTGTTGCTGCATGGTTGAATTGTTTTCTCTCTGAATTATGAAGGGGACTTGAGAAAATGATGGCTCCCCCCATCCCCCCCCCCCCTTCCCAAAAACACTTTTAGCAACAAAACGGAAGCCTCCTGTCTCTCTGAGGCGCGGTGTACAGTAGTGTGTTTTTTGTGTGTGTGTGTGCATCATTAGCATGTGGGTTTTATCCTCGCTGCGAAAAGCAAAGTGTTCTCAGGGGAGTACCCCCTCCCTCCACTCCTCGGCTCCCCCTCTCCTCTCCTCCTCCCGAAAACGCTCTCGTCTGGCGCTTTTGTTCAGGTTACCAGAATAACAAGAGTCAAGCATGTCACCTGTGTAGTCCCTCACTCATGCATATTCATACCTACTCCATCACAGAGTATGTGGAGCAGAGAGAAATGCAATCCCTATCCCTTCTCTCTCTCTCTCTCTCTCTCTCTCTCTCTCTCTCTCTCTCTGTCTATTCCTAGCTCTCTTTCCCTGCTCACGTTTGAACTTTTCCAGAAAGTCGGGGGAAACCTTTCATTCTGCTTTAACAATAAAGAAATTAAATGCCATCCGCCCCCCCCGCCCCCCGCCCCCCGCCCCCAATTTTTTTTTTTACGTGAAAATAAAATACAAAGCGTTTGTGGAAATGTTTATCGTGAATTCATCAAATAACGACCCTGAAGCGAGCGGTGCGGTTCTGTCATGCAAATATCTCCTGACTCTAGTGACAGACTGAATGATTATGGAGGAATAGATTACAGTGTCGCTACGTTTCTCCCACTGTAAAACTTGAATGGCCCCCATGTTGCGCTTTAGTCTGAGGATAAAAAAAAAAAAGAAACAAAAAAAGAAGAGTCTCAGCTGCTGGTTTTTAAGATGTGCGATCCTTCTCGCGGTCACGTTCACATTGAGCTCTCTCTCTCTCTCTGTAGTTGAGAAACGGTTGAATATGTTTTTACTTCAGAAAACGATGACAGCCAAAGAGCTTAATTTCGTATGTTGAGCTACTGACAGGATCGTTGTTGAAATATTCACAAATATTTGTGCCATAAAAGAGAACAGTTGATGGTGAGCGAGTACAAATATTCACTCACTTCAGTGTCAATCTGTTAAACAGTATGTTCCGTATGTTTTTCATAAATGGCGAGTCTGTCTTTTATTCGGCGAAGTCATGT
>NC_139668.1:17158451-17170951 GCF_951799395.1 Argentina silus | reverse complement strand
ACTGTCTGAAGACCGACCGACCGAGGTCCTGCTAAAGTTTGCCTCTGATAAGAGCATGTGTTTCCCTGACAAAAAGATGTATATATATGTGACCCTGAGAGCTGGTCACAAAGGCCCAAAGACTTGTGACAGCGGCATCTGATCAATCTCTCTCCACCATGGAGGTGCAATTGTGTGGAAATGGCTGTGTGTTCTACCTCTTGTTACCTGTTCAAGTGTTAGGGTAACATCACACTGCTGGTCATTTCCTCATAATTACACGTGATATATCTATCTGATTCCTGTATTGAGGTTCAACGTTTTTCAACGTTTGCCATGTGGGACAGTGAACCGGCATTCTGTAATCCTAGTTTTTGTAAGCTATCCTGAAGCATGTTCTAAATGTTTTTTCAAGAAAAAAGTGGCTTGAAAGTCTTGGGATCTTTAGCATTGAGCTGTAAGACCCAAATTGTTAGGAAAGTATTTGTGGGTCGTACAAAGCTTTTGGCTTTTTCCTTTTTTTCTACATGCCAATGGAACCGCATTTTTAGCACCTTTTTTTTTTATTTGAGATGGATATGGGAAGTTTAGAAACCAATGATGGATAACAATACAATCTGACTTAAAGAAGCGTATTGCATATCTTTGAATATAGACATGTTGCATATGTAGGTATGTTCGCAAGTAACATGTCAGTAAAGAAAAGGGTAATGAAAGTCATAGCAGCTCACCACCAAAAATCTGAATTTGACTATGGGTATTGTCTCTTATTTTAACCCTTGGCTTGACATTTTAAATGTACAACATGTACCGCTATATTCCCATAGACCCATATAGAGTTCATGAAAAGTATCACTAATTTGGTTCGTTATCTCACAATTTGTTATTTAGGTCGATTTTTAGGATAGAACTTGAGTTGCTGGTATTATTGTGGGAACTCAAATCAGTCACTCAGCTTTTTCTATAGGCTACCCTCATCAATGCAGAATATGTGCTTGTCCAATGAAATGTGAATGTTCTCGTTTCAGTACGCTGAACGCTTCATCTTTCACTCCACCGTTTCCTAAATCATTTTACCTCATATCCTTTGTTCATCCTAAATTTGTTTCTAATACTGCTTATTCATGTTTTAAGTTACCTATTTATGCCAGCACCTTAGATTACCAGACCTGTACAACATTTGATAACAATGTTATTTATGCACTAAAATAAAATGACTTTTGGAGCTATTGCTTGAGTTGAGTCTAGTGTGTTTCAGATGGTTGGACGTTCAGATTGTTCTGTTTTAGAGAGGAGAGGTGATGAGGGCAGGTGGATGTTCATCATGAAGCTTACTTTGTTTAATACCAGGCTAGTTTGTCTGGTGAGACCACACCAACTCATTGCATAGCTTGTTAACCAACTGGTCCCGGATACACGTAATGTACGTGCACTACTAATTCAGAAATTCATTTTTACACCCAATGGTCGAGAGGGATACTAACTAGCCAAATAGCATGCAGTGGGTGATATTACAGAGAATAATGCCTTTAATGTTTTATTACAGAAATAACTGCCAATAGGTTGTCATTGAATCTCCCCCCATAAAATGTTGCTGTTCATTAGTTATGATCTCAGTTTTGAGCTATGGTGAAGCGTAACAGTGCATATGCAAATCATTGTGAAACTGACATTTATTTTGACTTTTGTTGGACATTCAATATGTAGGCTAGGCTATATCTTACTGGTTGTTTGTAGTCTGTCTGTCTATCTCTAGTGTGTGGAAAGTATCCAGCAAATTGGTTCTTCGATGAATATGTGTAGGCCTAGTACTTGTTTCTGTGGTCACCGAAACTACAGCATTTATAGAGAAGTCAAGCTGCAAAAATGCATCATGGAATGTTGCCACTGGCCATGCAGATAGAACTAGTTACATATCAGGATGTAGTTGAATTATCTGTCAACCTGTACATTTTTCATCGTTGGGGGACACAGTTTATCTGAAGCTAATCTATTTCCAGTGAATGGATATGTTCACGGGTGTGTGTGTTGTCATTCCAATGAGGGATAAGTGTTTAATTTGAGAGTGACCTGAACAATAGCAAGCCCAGGATGTAAATAATGAAATCACATTTAAATCATACATGCACCATTTCTAGTCTAGTACTTGCATAAAAACTAGGCTTAAGGGTGCCCTCTGATCAGATCTTGACAGTTTTTAGGGAAAAGGCACATTTAATTGCGAAAGAGTATGGTTATGAGGGGTCTGTTTTGTTTAACTAAATGGCATATCATCATGGATATCATAGACCAATTCAGCTCACCAGTAGGCACATTTCACGTGCCTCTGTTGCTTGAATGCAACAATTGAATTGGATTCAATTGGATTGTCTGTTGATCTTTTTTCATCATGCTTAATCGAGTTGTTGGGAGTGTTTTAGAGATTGTTTAACGTCGTCATTGCTCGGCTTTACCCCTTTGTTGGTTTGTATGACTTCTTCAACTGGTCCCTACATGGATGTCTCAGTTCAGTTGTCAATCTCCATTCAAAATGGGCTAAGAATAGTATAGATGGATGCCTTTTCCATATGACCCATATTTCTCTGTGTTGCAGAAGGACATTCAAGCAAACAATGTTAATAACAAAATGAAACGTGAATCTGGGTTTGCACTATTGTAGGCCTATAGCCTACTGCTGACCATCTAAACATCTCCTAAAAGTATAATGTCAGATATATAGGCACAGTAATGCCTCTCTTTGCCTTTCTCCTATCTTCCCCTGAAGAGCTAACCGCCCCCTTATAGTAGAGTATAACTTATTTTCTTAATTCAAAGGTAACAATAGGTAACACTGAATGTACTGAAAGCCAGAGTGTTGATATACTTTAAGAAATGACGTATCCACCTGTAATATGCGTATTATGCATGTTCATTAACTTGAACTTATTGACCCCTCAAATTGGGATAGTAAGAAGTCGAAGTTGTCTTTGTTTTCTGATGTCTGTTCTCTGGCAAAAATTGACCCTAAGAATGAGACTGATGGAACATTAGTCATGTTAGTCGTTGAATAGGCATCTACTAGAAAGATTGAATTTGAGCTGGTGCGAAGATTGGTCCTACTTTGTATTGCCTGTTGAGGTGTTGTAATAGAGGAGCTGTTACCATAGTTGCGGTGTCGTGTGATCTTATTGTATGTTTAATTTTGGCTTCAGCTTTTACTATTCATATTCCCATCAGACGACAGTTTTTTCCTCAAGTAACCAACAGAAACAATTAATGTTTGGCACCTTTTGCGGAATGCCTGAAAATGTTATGGTTATCGTTAAACCCCCTCTACAACCTTTAATACGCGTAATGGCTCCATAACAATGATGCTTCTCGTACCGTTGTCCGTTATGGTTTATGAGTTGACTTCTCTTGTATTTTTGTTTGTTTAGCTTATGTCTAGATGTTGCTCTTTTATTCCCCAAAAATATGTATGATGGCTTCTGCAGGCCCTGCTACAGTATGATGGTCTCATATCTCACTCTGTTTTGAGTAGTCAACATTTTATTTTATTTTATCAGGTCTTTTTTGGTTGCGTTCATTTGGAGAACTATGATCGTCGTCACGCAGAGCTTGGCTCCATCCATCCATCGACTCGCAGCGACTCTATCCTGAGAAAGTACGGTTGCAAAAGAAATCGGAGAACTTTCGTAGAGCTTCCCCAAACCGAACCAATGCCATATAGCTGAATTACATGCAACATGCAAGACACCATAACTAATAATGCAAGGTATTTTGTATCTTTCCGAAAGCATTGAGGGCTTCAGAGTAACTTGGTTTTTTATATACCAACTTGGAAAATTACCTCAGAAAGGTCTCGGGTGCTAGTGTTGTATATCCCTAATTTAGGATGACAAAGATCAATTTTAGTGACCAAATGACCCAAGCCAATACTGTGTACAAACTTTATCATTTTACTTCCTTTAACCTTTAGTTAAGCAAAATTTGTAATTATGGATGAACTTTGAATGTATGTACATTAAAGTTCATGGGACCAAATTTTGTAATTGGGAGTTCAAGTCTCAATGTTGTTATGTACGCATGCAAATCCTCCCTTTTTAAAATGTAGTAATACTGTAACTAAAACAACCAATGAACGCTCAGCAGACACTGAGTTGGGACTCATTTGTGTGGCAATATAAGCTGTAGTCATGACTGGATGATATATTGATGTACCAATGAAATGGATATTTAGATTTGCAATGAATCACTATCAATATTCCTGCAATATGTTTTGGTAGTATAAATAGTGGGCTGCGGATTGAAAGAAAGAGGCATGTTGATGGGATGTTGTATGCAGAGCAATAATGACTAAAGTCTGAGTTGGAGTTATGATTTGCTGAGCAGTGTAGATGGGCCAACGTTAGGTAAGATGCATGGCAGGTATCACTCTGAGCGGTACCCTGGCCTGTGGTCTCCAGCACGTCTTGTGGCAACTTTCATTTAACATTTAAGCATTGGTAGGAGGTCATCTAATTAATTGAATATAGGTTACCTGTAACTTTGCAAACCTATAAGTAGTGTTTTTAGTGGTTCGTAGATGGCTTATAGATGCCACTGAGTGATCATCAAGGATCTAACATCTGCATCTTGAAGTGATGTTATGCAGTGCCGCAATAAAACCAGCGAGGCTTTTCTTGCCCTTTGCCATTTAAAGCTGTTTGTTGCAACCAGAAAACGACAAGAACAGTAGCACGCTATTCATTATCCAAATTTGATACAGTTTTTGATATGACGATAGATGTATTTTTGCATGCTACATTTTACAAAGGGAATACACATTTGAAATTACTTTTCTCAATGTATTTGTGACATGATATACTGATGTAGTGACATATATCGGTTATTCAAGAGATCAATCGATTGAAAGGCACTGTACAGAGAAGGTTGTGGGGAAATTAAATTAAAGTTCTTATGTCATTCTTGATGTCTGAGCTGAAAGCATCCTGCATGTTATTGTTTTATGTGTGCCTTTTCAGAGATTTCCTTTCCACCTCCCATATACTGGGGTTGCCATCCCTATTTCATTTACAGTGCCACATAAAATAATTTCTACACTAATTATCATGCAACCTTAAAAGTGAAGACGCTGCATAGAACGATCAGTATTTGTGTTTTGCACTTTCAAAGTAGTTTCAAAATTGCCCCACTTAAGGTTGGGCAAACTGACAAAAAACAACAATAAAAGACGAGGTAATTTAAGCTATCGATAGGAATTATAAGGAATAACATGACTTTGAAGAGCTTTTCTAAAAAGGTAAAAGATATATCTATATATATATATCTATCTATATAGATAGATATTCATATATATTCATGAAGTATCTCATAAACCTGATATATGCTGCATTGACTTTTCTCATTTCTTTTTTTCTTTTGTGTGCTTCATATTATCCAATAAAAAATTGTATTTCCCCTTTTTTGAGAGGTTTGATCATCACCTAAGGCTGTGCACTGGCCATGCAAAAGCTATTTTCTGATTAAGGAGGTCTTGAACAACATGTACTGCTACATGTTCACTGTCAGATGGAATGAAAGGGTATGTATGAATCTGAAGCGGAATGGTTACGTAGGATTATGTGTAATTTATGCAATGGTTAACATTACATTTGATCAAAGGAATATTTCTAAATTGTAGCGACGGTACTTTCCATGTTTTGCTTTGTAAGGATGCTGTATGTGTCCCTATAGCCTAAAATCAATGAGGACTTAATGTCCACCAACACAACTATCGGGTACATGGCGACTCCATGCTGTTCAATGTGACTGGTGACTCAGATATTGCCGTGAAAGGGCTGTATCTGCTACTGTGTCCATCCCTGTCCTATTCCCCCGCACCTTTGGCTTAAGATAGCCTTAGAACTACACATGGAGTACATTCTTCTCGTACATTTGGCCTTAAAAGTACAAAATTATGCACAAGAAATCCACAACTTGCAAGAGAGCTTGATTCCCATAGACACTTCAGAAATTCATATGAATTACATTCATAGGAGGTAGATATATGGCATTGACGCATGACATGGTTTCTGAAGTGTCTATGCAGCATATATCAGGTTTATGAGATACTTCATGAATATATATGAATATCTATCTATATAGATAGATATATATATATAGATATATCTTTTACCTTTTTAGAAAAGCTCTTCAAAGTCATGTTATTCCTTATAATTCCTATCGATAGCTTAAATTACCTCGTCTTTTATTGTTGTTTTTTGTCAGTTTGCCCAACCTTAAGTGGGGCAATTTTGAAACTACTTTGAAAGTGCAAAACACAAATACTGATCGTTCTATGCAGCGTCTTCACTTTTAAGGTTGCATGATAATTAGTGTAGAAATTATTTTATGTGGCACTGTAAATGAAATAGGGATGGCAACCCCAGTATATGGGAGGTGGAAAGGAAATCTCTGAAAAGGCACACATAAAACAATAACATGCAGGATGCTTTCAGCTCAGACATCAAGAATGACATAAGAACTTTAATTTAATTTCCCCACAACCTTCTCTGTACAGTGCCTTTCAATCGATTGATCTCTTGAATAACCGATATATGTCACTACATCAGTATATCATGTCACAAATACATTGAGAAAAGTAATTTCAAATGTGTATTCCCTTTGTAAAATGTAGCATGCAAAAATACATCTATCGTCATATCAAAAACTGTATCAAATTTGGATAATGAATAGCGTGCTACTGTTCTTGTCGTTTTCTGGTTGCAACAAACAGCTTTAAATGGCAAAGGGCAAGAAAAGCCTCGCTGGTTTTATTGCGGCACTGCATAACATCACTTCAAGATGCAGATGTTAGATCCTTGATGATCACTCAGTGGCATCTATAAGCCATCTACGAACCACTAAAAACACTACTTATAGGTTTGCAAAGTTACAGGTAACCTATATTCAATTAATTAGATGACCTCCTACCAATGCTTAAATGTTAAATGAAAGTTGCCACAAGACGTGCTGGAGACCACAGGCCAGGGTACCGCTCAGAGTGATACCTGCCATGCATCTTACCTAACGTTGGCCCATCTACACTGCTCAGCAAATCATAACTCCAACTCAGACTTTAGTCATTATTGCTCTGCATACAACATCCCATCAACATGCCTCTTTCTTTCAATCCGCAGCCCACTATTTATACTACCAAAACATATTGCAGGAATATTGATAGTGATTCATTGCAAATCTAAATATCCATTTCATTGGTACATCAATATATCATCCAGTCATGACTACAGCTTATATTGCCACACAAATGAGTCCCAACTCAGTGTCTGCTGAGCGTTCATTGGTTGTTTTAGTTACAGTATTACTACATTTTAAAAAGGGAGGATTTGCATGCGTACATAACAACATTGAGACTTGAACTCCCAATTACAAAATTTGGTCCCATGAACTTTAATGTACATACATTCAAAGTTCATCCATAATTACAAATTTTGCTTAACTAAAGGTTAAAGGAAGTAAAATGATAAAGTTTGTACACAGTATTGGCTTGGGTCATTTGGTCACTAAAATTGATCTTTGTCATCCTAAATTAGGGATATACAACACTAGCACCCGAGACCTTTCTGAGGTAATTTTCCAAGTTGGTATATAAAAAACCAAGTTACTCTGAAGCCCTCAATGCTTTCGGAAAGATACAAAATACCTTGCATTATTAGTTACGGTGTCTTGCATGTTGCATGTAATTCAGCTATATGGCATTGGTTCGGTTTGGGGAAGCTCTACGAAAGTTCTCCGATTTCTTTTGCAACCGTACTTTCTCAGGATAGAGTCGCTGCGAGTCGATGGATGGATGGAGCCAAGCTCTGCGTGACGACGATCATAGTTCTCCAAATGAACGCAACCAAAAAAGACCTGATAAAATAAAATAAAATGTTGACTACTCAAAACAGAGTGAGATATGAGACCATCATACTGTAGCAGGGCCTGCAGAAGCCATCATACATATTTTTGGGGAATAAAAGAGCAACATCTAGACATAAGCTAAACAAACAAAAATACAAGAGAAGTCAACTCATAAACCATAACGGACAACGGTACGAGAAGCATCATTGTTATGGAGCCATTACGCGTATTAAAGGTTGTAGAGGGGGTTTAACGATAACCATAACATTTTCAGGCATTCCGCAAAAGGTGCCAAACATTAATTGTTTCTGTTGGTTACTTGAGGAAAAAACTGTCGTCTGATGGGAATATGAATAGTAAAAGCTGAAGCCAAAATTAAACATACAATAAGATCACACGACACCGCAACTATGGTAACAGCTCCTCTATTACAACACCTCAACAGGCAATACAAAGTAGGACCAATCTTCGCACCAGCTCAAATTCAATCTTTCTAGTAGATGCCTATTCAACGACTAACATGACTAATGTTCCATCAGTCTCATTCTTAGGGTCAATTTTTGCCAGAGAACAGACATCAGAAAACAAAGACAACTTCGACTTCTTACTATCCCAATTTGAGGGGTCAATAAGTTCAAGTTAATGAACATGCATAATACGCATATTACAGGTGGATACGTCATTTCTTAAAGTATATCAACACTCTGGCTTTCAGTACATTCAGTGTTACCTATTGTTACCTTTGAATTAAGAAAATAAGTTATACTCTACTATAAGGGGGCGGTTAGCTCTTCAGGGGAAGATAGGAGAAAGGCAAAGAGAGGCATTACTGTGCCTATATATCTGACATTATACTTTTAGGAGATGTTTAGATGGTCAGCAGTAGGCTATAGGCCTACAATAGTGCAAACCCAGATTCACGTTTCATTTTGTTATTAACATTGTTTGCTTGAATGTCCTTCTGCAACACAGAGAAATATGGGTCATATGGAAAAGGCATCCATCTATACTATTCTTAGCCCGTTTTGAATGGAGATTGACAACTGAACTGAGACATCCATGTAGGGACCAGTTGAAGAAGTCATACAAACCAACAAAGGGTAAAGCCGAGCAATGACGACGTTAAACAATCTCTAAAACACTCCCAACAACTCGATTAAGCATGATGAAAAAAGATCAACAGACAATCCAATTGAATCCAATTCAATTGTTGCATTCAAGCAACAGAGGCACGTGAAATGTGCCTACTGGTGAGCTGAATTGGTCTATGATATCCATGATGATATGCCATTTAGTTAAACAAAACAGACCCCTCATAACCATACTCTTTCGCAATTAAATGTGCCTTTTCCCTAAAAACTGTCAAGATCTGATCAGAGGGCACCCTTAAGCCTAGTTTTTATGCAAGTACTAGACTAGAAATGGTGCATGTATGATTTAAATGTGATTTCATTATTTACATCCTGGGCTTGCTATTGTTCAGGTCACTCTCAAATTAAACACTTATCCCTCATTGGAATGACAACACACACACCCATGAACATATCCATTCACTGGAAATAGATTAGCTTCAGATAAACTGTGTCCCCCAACGATGAAAAATGTACAGGTTGACAGATAATTCAACTACATCCTGATATGTAACTAGTTCTATCTGCATGGCCAGTGGCAACATTCCATGATGCATTTTTGCAGCTTGACTTCTCTATAAATGCTGTAGTTTCGGTGACCACAGAAACAAGTACTAGGCCTACACATATTCATCGAAGAACCAATTTGCTGGATACTTTCCACACACTAGAGATAGACAGACAGACTACAAACAACCAGTAAGATATAGCCTAGCCTACATATTGAATGTCCAACAAAAGTCAAAATAAATGTCAGTTTCACAATGATTTGCATATGCACTGTTACGCTTCACCATAGCTCAAAACTGAGATCATAACTAATGAACAGCAACATTTTATGGGGGGAGATTCAATGACAACCTATTGGCAGTTATTTCTGTAATAAAACATTAAAGGCATTATTCTCTGTAATATCACCCACTGCATGCTATTTGGCTAGTTAGTATCCCTCTCGACCATTGGGTGTAAAAATGAATTTCTGAATTAGTAGTGCCCGTACATTATGTGTATCCGGGACCAGTTGGTTAACAAGCTATGCAATGAGTTGGTGTGGTCTCACCAGACAAACTAGCCTGGTATTAAACAAAGTAAGCTTCATGATGAACATCCACCTGCCCTCATCACCTCTCCTCTCTAAAACAGAACAATCTGAACGTCCAACCATCTGAAACACACTAGACTCAACTCAAGCAATAGCTCCAAAAGTCATTTTATTTTAGTGCAAAAATAACATTGTTATCAAATGTTGTACAGGTCTGGTAATCTAAGGTGCTGGCATAAATAGGTAACTTAAAACATGAATAAGCAGTATTAGAAACAAATTTAGGATGAACAAAGGATATGAGGTAAAATGATTTAGGAAACGGTGGAGTGAAAGATGAAGCGTTCAACGTACTGAAACGAGAACATTCACATTTCATTGGACAAGCACATATTCTGCATTGATGAGGGTATCCTATAGAAAAAGCTGAGTGACTGATTTGAGTTCCCACAATAATACCAGCAACTCAAGTTCTATCCTAAAAATCGACCTAAATAACAAATTGTGAGATAACGAACCAAATTAGTGATACTTTTCATGAACTCTATATGGGTCTATGGGAATATAGCGGTACATGTTGTACATTTAAAATGTCAAGCCAAGGGTTAAAATAAGAGACAATACCCATAGTCAAATTCAGATTTTTGGTGGTGAGCTGCTATGACTTTCATTACCCTTTTCTTTACTGACATGTTACTTGCGAACATACCTACATATGCAACATGTCTATATTCAAAGATATGCAATACGCTTCTTTAAGTCAGATTGTATTGTTATCCATCATTGGTTTCTAAACTTCCCATATCCATCTCAAATAAAAAAAAAAGGTGCTAAAAATGCTGTTCCATTGGCATGTAGAAAAAAAGGAAAAAGCCAAAAGCTTTGTACGACCAACAAATACTTTCCTAACAATTTGGGTCTTACAGCTCAATGCTAAAGATCCCAAGACTTTCAAGCCACTTTTTTCTTGAAAAAACATTTAGAACATGCTTCAGGATAGCTTACAAAAACTAGGATTACAGAATGCCGGTTCACTGTCCCACATGGCAAACGTTGAAAAACGTTGAACCTCAATACAAGACTCAAGCGATGCCTATCAGATAGATATATCACGTGTAATTATGAGGAAATGACCAGCAGTGTGATGTTACCCTAACACTTGAACAGGTAACAAGAGGTAGAACACACAGCCATTTCCACACAATTGCACCTCCATGGTGGAGAGAGATTGATCAGATGCCGCTGTCCCAAGTCTTTGGGCCTTTGTGACCAGCTCTCAGGGTCACATATATATACATCTTTTTGTCAGGGAAACACATGCTCTTATCAGAGGCAAACTTTAGCAGGACCTCGGTCGGTCGGTCTTCAGACAGTTCAGGGCCCAGTGATTCCCCCCTAATCCAACCAATCCATTCTCACGGTTCTACATCCTACGGGGGTGACCACAGCCTCATAAAAATGTCAAGATGCTACAACTAATTTTACAAACAACAGAACACCTTAGCCTCACACCCATGTCTCATGGATCATTAAACACCCTTCCATTTCCCCCATCCTCCTTGTAGAAGCCATTTTAGACACAGTCATACAGCCACAACCACTACTACAGCTCTCACACAGGATCATATATATATATATATATATATATATATATATATATATATATATATATATATATATACACCTTTTACCCTGGAAACACATGATCTTATCAACGTCACGTCCATGCCACTGTGGCAGACCCCTCGTTTGAAACTAAACATTTTTTAAAAAATGAACCTTTTTTTTTTAAACCCCCTTTTATTAACCCTAACCCTTCATTATTGAACACAATACTAGCACTAGAGTAGCAGCCTAACCATTTTTTAATTGCCCATTTTAACCCCCCTGTATTGAAGTTTTATTTTAAGCCTCATATGCAATTTTGACATAGATGCCTGTATGCCACATAAAGTCATCACCACCCTTCCCAACACCCCTTATCAGTGACAAACTTTAGCTGACCCCCCTATGGTTCTTCAGGCAGTTCAGGGCCCCCCAGGGGGGCCCCCTCCACATCCCCTACCCACCCCTTCCCTCCTAACCCATACCTTCCATTCTCACGGATCTACATCCTGTGGGAGGGGCCACAGCCTCATAAATTATGTGACGTCATCACTTTTTGTCACAATGTGTATACTATATTCTCTAGCCTGGGCCAAAAGACTCCACCCTCCGTGCTCCTGCAGCGCGTTCAGGGACGTGATTGACACTGGTGGGAAATGCAGTGCGACACCAAGTCTGATTTCTCAAAGTGAAACATGCACGTTGGTACATGGCAAACTTGACACAGGATAACGGGTTTTTCCCCCAGTGTTATGGTCGGTAGGAAGCTAACCGCTGATTTAAAATGTTACTTACAACTATGAGAGATTGCATGAAATGCAGTTACAGGAGACCCCAGAGACCCCTTAGATTAATTATAA
>NC_139668.1:17144971-17147471 GCF_951799395.1 Argentina silus | reverse complement strand
TCTCAATTCTCTCTCTCTCTCTCTCTCTCTCTCTCTCACACAGACTCTCTCTCTCTCACACACTCTCTCTCTCTCTTTGTCTCTGCCCTCCCTCTCCACCTGCTTGCCTCCCCTCTCTCTCTCTCTCTCTCTCTCTCTCTCTCTCTCTCTCTCCGTGCGAGCCCTGCCTCGCTGCCATTGGCTGATAAGCCACCAATGGCCTGTCTGGAAGGGCCAGGGGGACTACATATGCAGAGCCCTGCTTCATATTCATGAGGTCCAATCGTGGCTTTAAGTCCTTGATTAGAAGAGTGGTAGAGCTTTTGGTCCCAACTGGCTGTGCCTATAGGCTTGTCACTGGGAGAACGCTTGTGTTAATTGCAGTGCTCTGTCAGGATCGGAGCGAGAGAGAGAGAGAGAGAGAGAGAGAGAGAGAGAGAGAGAGAGAGAAGGAGGACAGGAGAGGAGGAGGAGAGGAAAAAAAAAAACTTTGATTTATAGTGGAGGTTTGCTCACATTATGGTGGCAGAGAGCAGATGGATTCCGTAGAACTTTCCCTGCCTGAGTGTTTCTCATTGCACTCTGAACAAGAGTAGGTAAATTTTCTCTTTTATCTCTTTTTTATGATCCTCTTTCTGTCATTGTGAATGTCTTTGAGTGTGGTTCTGTTTGTCTGTGTATTGTATCTGTTGTTGATCGTACGCGTGTGTGTGTGTGTGTGTGTGTGTGTCATTTGATTTGATGTGGTGCTGTGTTGTGGAGGTTGCTGGTAGCATACCAAGGTTGTTTCCATTGTGAGGTAGCGTGTTTGTGTGACGGTGTGCGTGTGTGTGTGTGTGTGTGTGTGTGTCTGTCTACCGGTGCTTGGCTGCGGTAGAGAGAGCAGCTCTCACTCAGCGTGTGGAGAAGATTTTCTGCCGCTCCACCTGAGTGGGACACACACACACACACGCGCGCACACACACACGTTCTCTCTCCCCACACACTCACATGTCTGTCCCAGCACAGAGAGTCATGGCTTCTCTACCACTTTAACAAAATAGTGAATACGGTCATGATTAGTTTATTTGTTATGGTGCCAGAGGAGCAGAGTGTGTGTGTGTGTGTGTGTGTGTGTGCTGCGTCCGTCGGACGGGAGAAGGGAAAGGGGCGGTTAGGCGAGAAGAGAGAGCAGGGAACGGAGGAGAGGAGAGGAGGGGAGAGGACAGAAGCAGCAGGAGGAGGAGGAGGGGAGAGGAGGGGGAGAAAGCGCTCTTAAATGCCAGGAGAGCTTGAATTTCAGACGGGCAGCTCAGCGTGTGGCCCGGCAGAGGTATTAGAGACCGCCGGCTGGAGAACACACGGCTCCGCTCTGCTCCCCCCACACACACACACACACACACACACACACACACACACACTGCTCCTTTAGCCTGCGCTTTGCTCTTTTTTGCTGCTGTTAAGGACAGCGTTAAAAATGCAGATTAACTGGCTGGTAGAGCACACAGGCTGGGGTGATGGGGAGAGTGTGGTGTGTGTGTGTGTGTGTGTGTGTGTGTGTGTGTGTGTGTTAGGAGTGTTTTATGTAAATACACATTCAGAGACAGAGCGTCAATCAAACACACACACACACACACACACATAAATACACACAAAAAACATACACACACACAAACACACACAAACACACACACATAAATACACACAGACACATACACACACACACACACTCTCTCTGTGTGTCTTCCTAAAAAGACACACACAACATGGGATAGTGAGTTGTCAAACAAAGTGCCTCTATGATCTGTTAAAAAAAAATGTTTAAATCATTTTGAACAGAGTCACAGGGGACAGATAGTCTGCAGTAAATGTGGCATCTAAATAAAACCAAACACGTGTTTGAGGAAATAAATTTACCACACCTCACATTCCTCTCATGTAATTTCTCCTCCTAGTCAAACGAAGGGCAGCAGAAAGCCACTGAGACAGATACGGAGATCAGAGCCGGACAAGTTGACATTGTTCTAGGTTTTATAAAGGAAACAACGGCACTCTTAACCTCTGGCCTGTTCTGCGTCGAGCCGTTGATAAGACAACTAAAGTGGAGCCCTGCTCCCCAGCCCTCCCTCGGCCTCCACACAGACACAGAGAGAGGGGGAGAGAGAGGGGGAGAGAGAGGGGGAGAGGGGGAGAGGAGAGTCACTAATGTACAAGGAAAGAAAAGATAGATAACTAATCTATGCAGAGTAAGAAATAAGAGGTTAGATTGTTGATGTAAAGGTACATAGTCAGCCTGCCGACTTTCAGCGTGTGTTTGAACAGTGTGCGTTGCTAAGTGAACGCGGGTGTGTTTATGTGTGTGTGTGTGTGTGTGTAACAATCGGAGAATTACACAGGATACATTTCTCTCTTTACTAAAAATTAAGTATCCTAATTCCCAAAAATATGGATTAGTCTATAAATGAAATGTTTGTTTTGTTCCTCGGAGCGTTTGGTGTAGGATAGGATAGCCTGTGGACTGTACTGGTGTGACTGAAATATT
>NC_139668.1:17132471-17134971 GCF_951799395.1 Argentina silus | reverse complement strand
TCAATGTAGGGCACCTAGCAATTTCACTAGACACCCTCCCGTCCTCACTGACGTCAACCCACTCTAAATGTCCCATTCTTTTTTTCCTTTTTTAACATTTCAAATGATGATTCTGATTCCATTGCCGGGGGTGACCTTATCACCCTGGCGACAGCTCCCCCCCTGACGCAGGGGCTAACTTTGATAGACAGCTAACTGTCCCTCCCCCTTTCTTCACTTTTATCCTCCTACAGAAACCCGAGCCCGGTAAAAACAGCTATGGCATTAAAACAGTCCAGACGGTTTTCAGTTAACGTCAGACTAACACACAGGACCCCCCCCCCCCCCCCCCCCCACCTCTTTCTGCCACCCCTGCAGGGGTAACCCCCACTGTCCGATAACAGAAACTGCCGTTAAAACCTTTACCGTAAATTGTTCGTGCATGTCTGTGACAGATGTCGGTAAACGTTACCCCAGCCCAGGCCGTTAAAACTGTGAGCTAGCTAGCACCATGGTGTGCTTTATATTCCTCTATATTTCTCCACCCAGGGCCCCCGTGGTGTGTGTGACTCCAAGATGAGCCCCTTGTCTGTACAGTAAATGACATCCTGAGTGTCTGTCCAGACTCCTCAGGTGACCTCTCTGACACCTGTCCTCCTGTGATTCTCCCTCTCCCTCTTCTTGTAGAATGAATTTATCAAAGGCCCAGGTTAATAGCGAAGATAAGTACGGCAAATGCAGCAGCGCGTGGAGAATGCAACAGAGTTACGACCTCGACGCCACTCACATGCGTGACGCACATGCACTTTATAACCCAAGGTAAGAGGAGGGGGAACTCAGCATCAAAGGCCACTTCCTGCTGCTGTCTCCTACCCCTGTGTCAATGTCTTAGTTTGGTGTGTACCGAGATACCATGTTCTTCCTTTTTGATTTGATTCATGGTTAGACTTGGTGATTTTACTGTTGTTGTTGTTGTTGTTGTTGTTGTTGTTGTTGGTGGTGGTGGTGGTGATGCTTGTGCGTGCATGTGTGTGTGTGTGTGTGTGTGTGTGTGTGTGTGTGTGTGTGTGTGTGCGTGCGTGCGTATGTGTTTGCATGCGTGCGTGCGTGCATGCGTGCCTGAGTGTGTACTTGAAGTGGTGCACTGTTACTGTGAGTATAATATATTTACGTATGTGTGTTTAACTGCCTGCATGTGTGTGTGTGTTACAGTATGTGACTTGGTGTCATTCGACAGAAATGATGTAATTTTCGTATGATTTCTAAGCAGCAAAATGTATTTTTTTTAAGAACCACCACCGCATGCTTCAGTCACAGTGAATGTCTGAGGTGGTGTATTATTGACCCAGGACACCTCCTCCTCTTAAAGACATAGAGACATCACACATAACATACACATACAACATACAACATACAACATAAGCATGACAACAACATACAACAACATACAACATACAACATACGACAACATACAACATAAGCATGACAACAACATACAACAACATACAACAACATACAACATAAACATGACAACAACATACAACAACATACAACATACAACATAAACATGACAACAACATACAACAACATACAACATACAACAACATACAACATACAACATAAACATGACCTGGGACACCTCCAGACATACTGTAGGCCACTGAGAGCCCGGTGTTGTTTAGATCCAGCTCCAGGCTGAGAGCCCGGTGTTGTTTAGACCCAGCTCCAGGCTGAGAGCCCGGTGTTGTTTAGATCCAGCTCCAGGCTGAGAGCCCGGTGTTGTTTAGACCCAGCTCCAGGCTGAGAGCCCGGTGTTGTTTAGATCCAGCTCCAGGCTGAGTGGCGGGTGGTGAGTGGGGTTAGGAGCTGAGGCCAGGGTAAGTGACACTAAGTTCCAGAGACACGTTAATGGATGGTTGGTGTGTCGGGCGGTTAACGGGCGTGCTGCTCTCTCAGGTCTGTTTCACTGTGTGTTGCCTGTTTCCCGTGGGTGGCAGTGAGCGTCTAACAACGCATGCAGTAGTTGCATGCATGTCTTTTTTTTTTTGGGCCTTGATTTTTTTTTTTTTTACACTGTTGATATATGTGTGTGTGTGTGTGTGTATCTGTATATGTGCGTGTGCGTGTGCGTGCGTGCGTGCGTGCGTGTGTGTGTGTGTGTGTGCGTGTGTGTGTGTGTGTGACACCGTGCCATTGAGATGTTTGTGCCGTTTTTTGATCGTCTCAGTTTGACTTCATACACCAGAGTTGATACAGTTTATATTGATTTTAGAGTAATTTTTGTAGCTTAGTTGTTGATTCATTTTGGCACTGATTACTTACGTGTGAGTGTAACCTGTGAGGTTTTAACGGTTTCCCTCGGTTTGTGTTTATAAGGTGGTTAGTTTGTGGTTGTGTTTATGATGCGCTTGAGTTGTGGTCGTACTAGGACTGCTTGCTTAACTATACGGAGCAGTATACTGTAGTTGTAATGTATGTGTGAGAGAGAGAAGATGAGTGTGTGTGTGTGTGTGTGTGTGTG
>NC_139668.1:17127471-17129971 GCF_951799395.1 Argentina silus | reverse complement strand
GTGGTCAGATCCAGGAGGTTAAGGCCCCATACTGTTCCCAGGTTAGTGGTCAGATACAGGAGGTTAAGGCCCCATACTGTTCCCAGGTTAGTGGTCAGATACAGGAGGTTAAGGCCCCGTACTGTTCCTAGGTTAGTGGTCAGATACAGGAGGTTAAGGCTCCATACTGTTCCCAGGTTAGTGGTCAGATACAGGAGGTTAAGGCCCCATACTGTTCCCAGGCTAGTGGTCAGATACCGGAGGTTAAGGCCCCATACTGTTCCCAGGTTAGTGGTCAGATACAGGAGGTTAAGGCCCCGTACTGTTCCTAGGTTAGTGGTCAGATACAGGAGGTTAAGGCCCCATACTGTTCCTAGGTTAGTGGTCAGATACAGGAGGTTAAGGCTCCATACTGTTCCCAGGTTAGTGGTCAGATACAGGAGGTTAAGGCCCCGTACTGTTCCTAGGTTAGTGGTCAGATACAGGAGGTTAAGGCCCCATACTGTTCCTAGGTTAGTGGTCAGATACAGGAGGTTAAGGCTCCATACTGTTCCCAGGTTAGTGGTCAGATACAGGAGGTTAAGGCCCCGTACTGGTCCCAGGTTAGTGGTCAGTGGACAGTGACAGCTGTGAAGCAGGCATGCATGTTCCATGGTGGAGGTGAGGAGTGTGACAGATTGTTTACACCTGTATTATAGTCTGTGTCTGTGACTGAGGGACTCCAGCAGTGATTTACAGGACATCTAAGGAGGGGGTGTGTGTGTCCAGTGTTTCACCTGAGAGGACTGAAGGGATTGACCCAGCCAAGCAGTTCTCGAACATAGGGAATAGCCACACACACATGCGCGCACACATGCGCACACACACACACACACACACACACACACACACACACACACACACACACAGACACACACACAAACAGACACACACACACACACACAAACACATAGAGATGTCACAGATTTGGACATACACACTCGCACAAACACAGCCCCCCCCCCCCCCACACACACACACACACACACACACACCAACACACACACACTCACGAAGGGAAGACAGACTCCTGGAGCCAGACAGACAGTCAGAGATGGTGGGATGATGGTAGTAGAGATAGAAGGTGGAGATACCGTTCAGGAGAAGACAAGTTCATGTGTCTCACCTCCTGTCCTCCTAGAAACCTACACTTCTGATAAAAATATATATTTTCCAAATCTAGATATTTTATACTTCATTTTTAATATATTCATATTGGAGGTGTTTGACAGTTGCTGCTCTGCCCTCCCCCTGTTGGAGACGCTGATTTAGCTTATTCCCGTCCGGAGGCCATCTTTTATTTACACCATCAAATGCTTGGAAAGTGATTAATTTGTCAAGGGAACGGCTCGTTACTGTAAATTCACCCAACGCGTAATAAACTAGATTGCCTTAACACAGATGGGCCTGCAAATGGCTTTGTGGATGAGCGTGTGTGTGTGTGTGTGTGTGTGTGTGTGCGCGTGTGTGCGTCTGTGTGTGTGTGTGTGTATGAGTGTGTGTGTGCGTGTGTGCGTGTGTGTGTGCGTGTGCATGTGTGCATGTGTGTATGTTGATGATGGTGATTGAATTGCAGGTTTATAGAAACAGATTATTGAACGAGGATGTTCATCAGTAAAAAAACACAGTTGTCTAAAAAGGGGGTTAGCTCTCATTGACACCTCTCCTCCCCTCTCCTCCCCTCTCCTCCCTCCTCACCCCTCCTCACCCCTCCTCTCCTCCTCTCCTCCTCTCGACTCCCCTCCTCCCGTCTCATCAATCCTTTTCTCTTCCCAAACCTCACCCCTCCTCCCCCATTTTCAGCTCACCTCTATTCATATGATATACAACATACCAAGGCAGTTTCTTTTAGTATATAAATACAACAAATATGTAGATATGATTATTGTTCACCAACAGTTGTGCATACGACACAGCGGCTACCTGTTCCTAAGAAGGAAGTGAATATGTGTGGTTCACTGCTGTTATCTCTACTATATGATTGTGAACGTACTGTAGTTTTATCTAATGATAACCTTCAAAGTCTGATAACTTTCAAAGACCGATTGGACCTTTCAGAAGGGTCATGTGACATTGAGAAGCAGCACCCAGTACGTGCTTTAGCACCCGAGACAAACACAGTCACGATTACACATACACACACACACACACACACACACACACACATTTCCATGGACAGCTAGACAGACATGCAGACAAATAGTTTAAGGGTGAAAGAGCGAGTGAGAGAGAGAGGTAGAAGGAGAGGAAATAGGAATTGAAAAAGAGAGCAGAGAGAGAGAGAGAGAGAGAGAGAGAGAGAGAGAGAGAGAGAGAGAGAAGAGGGAGAGAAAGGGGAGAGAGGGAGACGGAGTGGGCATTACAGGGTAAACCTGATTATGGTTGAATGTGAATTAGATTTGGTAACAGATGGTGATGTTGAGAGTGTAAGATGCTTTGCGAGCGCGGAGGGGTGGGGGCGAGCACGGGGGGGGGGGGGGAG
>NC_139668.1:17122471-17124971 GCF_951799395.1 Argentina silus | reverse complement strand
GAAACAACTGTAATCATCCACCCACCAGGGTCCATGCAGCTACACACACACACACACACACACACACACACACACACACACACACACACACACACACACACACACACACACACACACACACACAGGCCCAGGAAACCATAGTACCTATAATTCACCACACCAGGAAGCAAGGGTTTCTTCGCATAATTTTCTACAGCAGCAAACTGCTCGTTCCGATCGATGTTAAGAACTATCAAACCTACCGGCAGAGGTTCAACGCAGGTAAAGAAACAGCAGAATTAAAATGGTAAAAAAGGGGGGGAAAAGCAATTGAGTATTGTGATGAAATCGTGGTATTCCGTAACTATGGAAATGTTAATGCATTTCCTTTCTTTCTTTCTCAGCGTTTGCGGTATCTTGATCTTTTCTTTTTTCTTTCTTTTTTTTTTTTTTTTTTTTTTTGCTTATTGGACTTTGTTTCCTTATCTGTGTAGGGACACAATGCATAGTCTGATGAAATGGTATTAACCAGCCGCCCACCCTGTCAGCACTTCTCCCATAGTGAGCTTTATGTTGAAATGCTCCCCTCTTTCTCTCTCTCTCTCTCTCTCTCTCTCTCTCTCCTCTCCTCTTTTCTTCTCCTCCTCTCATCGCCTCCTTGTTTTCTCTCCTCACCGGGAAAACCTCCTGCTCACTAGAGAGAGAGAGAGAGAGAGAGAGAGAGAGAGAGAGAGAGAGAGACAGAGAAATAGAGAGAAACAACGAAAGAAGGAGGACAGGGCAGAGAAAGGAAATAAATAGATAGAGAGTCACGTAAAGAAAGAGAGACAGAGTCAGGAGCAATAGAAAGAAAGAAAGAAAGAAAGAAAGAAAGAGAGAGAGAGAGAGAGAAAGTTAAGAGTTCTAGAGAGGACTGTAGGTGTAATGTTGTCCCCCTTGGTGACTGCCTCTAATACGATGATTGTATGTTTGTCCCTGCAGTTGTCAGAGCAGTGAATCAGTCTCACACACTAATGGCACCTTGTCACAAACCAGGCAGCACGCCTCCTCCCAAAACTGCTCTCCCGGTGATCTGCCAGGCCTTGATTCAGCCAGTGAAGAGAGAGAGAAAGAGAGAGAGAGAGAGAGAGAGAGAGAAAGAGAGAGAGAAAGAAAGAAAACAAAAAAACAGTGAGCGAAAAAGGAAAAAGAGAGAGAAAATGACAGGGAGAGCAGAGCGGAAAGGAAACAAGACAGAGGGTAATCTGTCTGGTCAGAGTTACCCCCTCTGAGATTGAACCTTTCGTCGAAGGCAGGTAAATAGAGGAGCTGAATATTTAATGTTGAAGGAAAGACAACAAAAAAACCCTGAGAAAACAGGCGCCTTTGTCCTCTGACTGAGATTGTTTGCGTGAGATAGTTTGATATCAAAAACGTGTGTTAAAGAGCGGCGCGACGCCACAGCGCAGGAATCAGACTGTGTGTCTATCTGGGGGTTGACTGCAGCTTTGTTGTTGCAGCATGATGTGACAATGGTGTTATCCAGCGATGAAACATCTATTTATCACTTTTCATAGCGTGGCAGCCAGCCTTTGAATCAAGCAGAACACTAAGGGGTTGAGCTGTGTCGAGGAAATCCTATTTAGTCCTGTGTAAATGTTTGTTTGTTTGTTTTTTTGGGCTTTTTTTCCCCCCTCCTTTTTCCCCCCCAGATTGTGTCCTTCTCTTTTTCTCTTTCTCTGTCCTATCAATCTTTTCTCTCCTCTCTCTTCTCTCCTGTGCTTTGTTTCTCTCCTCCCCCCTTTTTCACTTGTCAAAGCATCATCTTCATGGACAGTGAAACGTTAATTTGTCTCTCACGTTGTGATTAATGTGTGTCCATCACCCAACACCTGGCGCGCACACACACACGCTCACACATGCACACGCACACACACACACACGCACACACACGCATGCTCGCACACGCACACACACATGCTCACACACGCACACGCATACACACACGCTCACACACGCTCACGCACACGCACACGCCCACACTCGCACACACGCACAAACATAAACACACATACCATGACACAAGTACGGCTTGGCACACAGATGAAACGCAGCAACTTAAGCATATGGCTAATATGTTTATGTCAGATCCAACTTAAGCATGTTGTTGATATGTTTACTTCAGATCCATCCTTTTTGGTATTAACATCCATCCATCCACAGGGTCTAACAGCCGTACATAATCAGTGGAACAGAATGATAGAAAAAAAAATGTTAAACGAAACAAGATTTCCCTTCCCTTTCACTCTTGGCAACAAAAAAGAGACACTTAGAGGCTGCTTTAAGCGTTACCGTGGTAGCTGAGGAACTGTATGGAGCATACTCTCATTACAGATAACATACATAGGCATTCAACGCCTAGCTGTCTGGAGCTTGTTAATCTCCTCCCTCTGTACCCCGCATGTCTTCCTTCTTTTTTTTATCCCCCCCCCCCCCCCCCTCACAATCATTATTCCCATTCATAAGCGGTGACTAAATCGGA
>NC_139668.1:17097873-17105373 GCF_951799395.1 Argentina silus | reverse complement strand
GAAATCAGAAACAAATATAACCTAACTCTTGAGAGAAATGACTGGATGCTTTGAGCTTGGTTGAATGGGTGAGTGTGTGTGTGTGTGTGTGTGTGTGTGTTGTGTGTGTGTGTGTGTGAGTGTGTGAAGTGTGTGTGTGAGCTGCGTGTGCGTGTGCGTGTGTGTGTGTGTGTGAGCCTGTGTGTGTGTGTGTGTGTGTGTGTGTGTGTGTGAGCCTGCGTGTGCATGTGCGTGTGCGTGTGTGTGTTGTGTGTGTGTGTGTGTGAGCCTGCATGTGTGTGAGCCTGCATGTGTGTGTGTGAGAGAGAGAGAACCTGCAGATTCAGCCAGTCTCTGACAGCACAGAGATCCTCTAGAGAGGAGCAGGGTTTGACAGTGTATGGGATCCTCCACTCCACCTCCCTGTGGTCCAGGTGTGCTCTTCTCTCTTCTCTCTCTCTCTCTCTTCTCTCTCTCTCTTCTTCCTCTCTTCTCTCTCTTCTCTCTCTCTCTCTTCTTCCTCTCTTCTCTCTCATCCCAAACATAAAACCTGTCTGTCCTTGTCCACCTTTAACTGGTAACCATGGTGACAGCCAATCCCCGGAGAGCTTTGCATAATTAAATTAGGGCTCCTTTGTGTGTCAATTAATTAAAGAGAGAGATAGGTCTTTAAGGTGGTGCTCTCACTCGAGAGAGAGAAAGAGAGAGAGAGAGAGAGAGAGAGAGAGAGAGAGAGAGAACGAGGGAGAGAGAGAGAGAAACAAGACTGGATGCCCTTTTTACTGCTATAGTGCCTCAATAAATTAGCCTAATGCTAGCCTACATGGGAGGGAGGACACTGTTATCCTGCTAGAGAGACAATAACAACAGGACACAATGGACCGTTATTTGGATTTATCAACAAGAGGTTAAGTCACCACATAATATTCAGTTAAGCTTATTGTCCTGGAACAATTGTGTGGGGCCCACCAAGGCAAGAAAATGTTTGTGGGGGGGGGGGGGGGGGCGGGGGGGGGCTCTTAGTGGCTAGACATATCTTGCCTGTCATCCCTCCTCTCTCTCACCCATCCTTCCTGCCATTCTCTGCCGTCTCTATCCCAATCAAGAAGAAATGCCCTAAAAACATATTTAAAATGTTTTTTTTTGTGTGTGTACTGTATGTGTTATATGATTATTAGTGGTAGCGTGACCGTCTCCCAGGTGATGCTTGTGTGTACTTGGTGTGTGTTATGTGATAGCGTGATGGCGTGATTGCGCACCGTCTCTCTCCCTGCCAGTTGATGCTATATACAGCAAAGCTGTCACCATGAGGGGTCAGAGAAGGGCAGGGGGTTGGGTCCCTTCCAATGGCTGTGTATGGGCTGTCATTTCTGCATGTTGTTGTAATGTGTATGTGTGTGTGTGTGGTAATAGTGTATGTGGTAATAATGCTGTGTGTGTGTGTGTGTATGTGTGTGTGTGTGTGTGTGTGTGTGTGTGTGTGTGTGTGTGTGTGTGTGTGTGTGTTAAAGGTGTAACCCTGTCTTCTCTCCCTCTCTCAGGTGTGCGGCTGGACAGGGTGCGTGGGGGAAGGCAGAAGTACAAACGCCGGATAGACGCTGAGAACAGCCCCTATCTGAACCCTCAACTAGCCCTGCCGCCCAAAAAGCCATGTAAGGACACACACACACACACACACACATTCACACACACACCACACACACACACGCACACACACATTCACACACACACACCACACACGCGCATGCATGCATGCACACACACATGCACACACACACACACACACACCTCTTTACCCTGCCTCTTACCCTCCCTTGTACTTTATGTACACCTTACATCAACTAACCCTGCCTGCTCCTTCTGTAAGCTGTGTGAGGTTAATGCATGGCTTGGAACGCAGTTTTAACCAATCCGATATTTCTCTGAACCACTTTTATAACTTGTTTTACACTATCCATTCTATGGCTCTGTGTGTGGTTATACAGACTCTGGCCTGGACGACAGGCCAGGTTCAACTCTGTTCAGGGAGTAACTCTCCCCTCTGTTAGACAGTTATAGTTATAGTTATAGTTATAGTTATAGTTGTAGTTGATGTGATTATAGTGAGGACTCAGGCATAGCAGGAGCAGCTCCTAAACTAGAGAGAGAGAATGAGACGGAGAGAGAATATTTAAGAGAAAGACAGAGTACCTGTTTTAGAGAGAAAGAAAATGTGCATATGAAAGAGTGGGGGAGAGAGAGAGAGAGAGAGAGAGAGACAGAGAGAGAGAGAGAGAGAGAGATAGAGAGAGAGAGAGAGAGAGAGAGAGAGAGAGACAGAGAGACAGAGAGAGAGAGAGAGAGAGAGATAGAGAGAGAGGCCCCTAATCCGGATTAAATCCAATCTGGCAGAGACATCAAACCAGTGCTAGCGGTCTGGCGAGCCGTCTGCCACTCGCTCGGCAAACAGACAGGCGGCCGCGCGGCGAACTGCTTAACAGATTTGTCCCCAAAGCCCTTTTACTTAATGCTAGCATATTCTCATGGAACACAATATGCTTTTCTGCATGATAGCTGCAGAAATAATCAGAATAATTATGTGTTGGGAAATGCCATTAGGAATGCGGCTGGTAGAATAACCCCCTGGCTTTATCCCTCTGATCCCCACCAGCATACAAGCTTTAGCCTGATTTATCCTGACCAACTCTCCTCCAGCTTATTCTCCCTTCCGGCTTCCCCTCCCCTCCCCTCCCCTCCCCTCCCCCCTCAGCACCGCACAGGACTAGCCACAGCCCATTTCATTAGTTTCACTTTTTAATATGTTTTTTATTTTTTTTCTCTCCATCTCTCTATCCCTCCTGTCTCTCTGCTCTCCCTCTGTTGCGGGGAGCGATCCAGCTCTTATCCCCAGCCCAGGGGAGGCTGGTGGAGGTAGAAATCGGAGGACAGCCTCACTCTGTAATGCATGGAATGGAATGAGGAATAGTATCAAACAAACCGTTCTTCAGTCCATTCCATGCTTTACGATGAGGCTGTCCTCCGATTTCTACCTCCACCGGCCTCCCCTGCCCCAGCCCCACTGCAGGGGTAGCTACAGTATTTTGTACGTACCTAGAATGGAATCACAAACCGCCATGTTGTTGCTATGCAATTTCTACCTATAGACATTTAGCAGTTATTGTAAATAATATTCAAATGATGCTTTATCGGCACAGCTAGAGAGGACATCATATTCCAGGGCAAGTGAATGTTACAGTTCACCCGATCAAATCACGCTTATGGATAATGTTCAGACAGTAAATATGTTCGCAATTATTAATAATATTCAACATATTCACTTTTGCCTCTCTTAACACAATCTGTGTTGTCGTTGCAGAACATTAGAGCACTCATCATCCAAACTTTATCCACAACTTTATTTTAGCTCCTATTAAAAACCTCTCACTTCACACACACAAAAAGGAAAAGAGCTAAAAGAGTAATGAAGGTATTCATTAAACAATAAAGATAACAGAAGAGACTGATTGAGCCAATGATGTGATCCGATAGTAGACACACACACAGCCTGCAGGCCTATCAGAGCCCAGCCAGCCAGACAGCCGTCTTCATTGATTATCTGAACATAACAATGGCTTTGGGTTTGGAAATGGGGTTGCATTGATTCTAATTAGGGAAACATTAAATAAGATTTACCTTCAGATAGAGCTCTCTGCCTGGGTGTTTGTCCCTGGAGTGGGGGTCTGGTCAGGTCGATACGCAAACACCCAGCTCTATCTCTCTGTTCACTCCTCTCTTTCTCTTCTGTGTGTAACTGTATCTCTCTCTCTCGCTCTCTGTCTCTCTTTCTCTCTCTGTCTCTCTTTCTCTCTCTGTCTCTGTACTCTCTCTCTCTCTCTCTCTCACTCTCTTTGTACTCTCTCTCTCTCTCTCTCTCTCTCTCTCTCTCTCTCTCTCTCTCTCTCCATGGGCTCTGTGGGTTCAGTCAGAGGCTCTCATCATCATGGTCTGTCACTCCCATGCATGATTAAACAGCAGATTAATTTGAATACAGGAATAAGACTGGCACTAATCATCCACGCCGTGCTCATCTGTAGATGGGATTTCATTTCAATTGTTTTGGTTTTATTTCACTTTCCCTGTGTGCCCTGCGTGGAACAACAGTAGGGCCTACTCCAGGGGAGGCCGGTGGAGGTGGAAATCGGAGGATGGGCTCATTGTAATGCATGGAACCGAATGATGAATTCCACATTCCGTTCCATGCATTACACTGAGCCCGTCCTCCGAATTTCATACCTCCACCAGCCTCCCCTGGCCTATTCATGCTTCTATGTGACCAACTCTAGCCCTGCCTAGCCTGTTTTTCCGTACAAACTCACACCACTATAGTCCACTATCTTAACCCTAACCCTAACCCTAACCCTAACCCTGTCCTTTTCAACTCTGAAGACACAATATTGATTGAGCTGTATTTTTTAGCTGAAGAATATGTACTGTACAAGCTTCAATTATGCTGAATGCGACAAATTGATTGTTATAAAGATGACCTATTGATGATGGCTGTGTGAATCTATGACAATAAGCATCACAGACCTGAAGGAGTGTGTTGTTTTTCTCCAGTTGACTGTCACGGTGTAGGTGTGTGTTGACCCTGTCTCTCTGTTTTCTCCTGGTGGTTACCCAGTTCCCTTTGGCTGCCTTGCAGATAACAAGATCGTGTCCCACCTGCTGGTGGCTGAGCCAGAGAAGATCTACGCCATGCCAGACCCCACCGTCCCAGACAGCGACATCAAAGCCCTCACCACGCTGTGCGATCTCGCAGACAGAGAACTGGTGGTCAACATCGGCTGGGCCAAACATATCCCAGGTACGTACGCGCGCGCACACACACACACACACACACACACGCGTGAACACACGCAAGTACACACACACACACACACACACACACACACACACTCTGTCAACACTGGATGAGCTGAGACATGCACACAGATTACACACACACACACACACACACACACACACACACACACACAGTGTCAACATTGTCTGGCCAGGCAGAGCTCATCCTGGGTAAGACCCTGACCTTTTACCTCAAATCCAGACCACCTGAACGTTTGAACCTTGTAACCAGCTTAGCGCTCTCAAACACACACCTTTGCCCTCGAGCCAATTGCTAGCACACTCACACTCACACACACACACACACACGCACACACACACACACACACACACACACACACACACACACACACACACACACACACACACACTCACAAACACACACCAGTCCAGGTGAGTCTCCTTCACAGAGTTAGAGCAATCACAAACGCTAGCAATCACAAGCTAGCAATCACAAACATCCCAACAGACATTAGGACAAATTGCGTGTGTGTGTGTTTGTCTCCCATGAATGGCACTGGGGGTGAGACAGAAACAAAGAGCCGAGACATTGCAGTAATCTGGCAATAATCCAATTCTCACTAATAAGATCAGAATGAGTTCTATCTGAGCTAGCAGATTAGCACCTGGAGCTAATATCATAAAGCAACACAGTAGACCCTCGCTAACACAAATGAATGAGGTAATCACTTATAGCAAACGTGATCATCAGATTTCCATTGAATGTGGACTGAGGGTTATGTGGGCCAATGGGGATTATTTTCCTCTTCCTGGTCGTCTGTGATGGGACGTCCCTATGTAATTAGCCCCTCCTCTCTCTTATGCCCCACCCCCATCCCCCATCACTCTTCCATTGTTTGTCATCAGACAGAAAGAGGCATTTCCGTTAATCGGTTTAACAAAGCTATTTTGCTTACTCTTAATCTGAATGGGGTGAGTGTGTGTGTGTGTGTGTGTGTGTGTGAGTGTGTGTGTGTGTGTGTGTGTGTGTGTGTGTGTGTGTGTGTGTGTGTGTGTGTGTGTGTAAGGGTCTATCTGCCCAGATTAGCATAGATTACAGAGACTAGTCTCTTGAACACAATAGTGAGAGAGAACATCCGTGTCACAACAAGGATTAGGGATAGATGCTTGTTTTCTTATTGACATACACACACATGCTCAGAAATAGACTGAGAAGACACACAGATGCACACACACACACACACACACACACACACACACACACGTACACACATGCTGTACACAAACATCCTCTCAAACACAGATATACATTAAAGACATGAAAACCTCTACAGCAGGTTATCATTCAGTGCTCCTCTGTGCTCTGATCTGGTCTGCTGTGGTGGGCTCTCCTTTCTATTGTTTCCCCTCTCTTCTCTCTCTCTCTCTCTCTCTCTCGTTCTCTCCCCTCTCTCTCCTCCCCTATCTACCACCTCCTCCCCTCCTCTCTCTTTTCTCACCTCCTCTCCTTCTTCCCATTTCCTCACCCACCCTCTCTCCTCCCCTCTCTGAGTGTGTTGGGTGAGGGCCAGTGTTTGAGAGGTGTGTAGGTCCTAATAGGTTTATTCCATCTGCAGTGCCCCCCCCCCCCCCCCCACACACACACACAGCATGGGGGTTAAATCTGATGGCCCTGGCCAGAACACACTGGGGTGAGACACACACACACACACACACACACACACACACACACTCACACACACACACACACACACACACATTGGATCTCCATGCTGACTCTATTCAGATAAAACACAGCGAGCTGAGATAGCTCACCTCTCCTCCATGTGCACTGGGCGCGGAGCGATTGCTCGGCGGAGGAGAGAGAGATGATGGCGTGATTAGACGAAGGGAGACAGTCCTGCCGCAATGGAGGATGGGGCTCTTCATCTCCCGAGCTGCCCTCCCTCTCTCTCTCTCTCTGAAGCTCTTATTCTTAACCAGAGTGACTTACAATAAGTACACAACAACAACAACAACAACAACAACAACATCCATGACACATGCATTGCATACTTCATGCAAAATATATATGTCGACATAATCCAGCATCCAGCCAGCCCAACCCCTCTACGGTCCCTCTCTCTTCTTTAACCCCCTATCTCCCCCCTCGGTCTCAAGTGGAGCACCTTGCGCAGTTGTGTGCGTCCGTGTCTGGGCTTTCTATGCTACAGTAATTTTTTTAATCAAATTGATGAAGGCCCCGTCTCTCCCGGAGAGAGCTGAAACCAATTTATCGCTCATGATACGGCCGCAGTGACGCTAACAGTCGTAACAAACTGTCAGGCTAGCGCTCGGGAGCTAATTTGAAGTCATTAGGTGTCTGCCGTACGGGCAACAATTTGTTACGGTGGTTAGGAGCCAAGCTGACATCTCTGAGCTCTCTCGCTTAAGAGCCGTCTGCAGCGGCGAGAAGGCAAATTGTAAACTAATTTAAACATCACTCAGTATTACAGGGGCCTGCCGTAGAGACAGGGGGAGAGGATAACATAACCAGTGTGTGTGTGTGTGTGTGTGTGTGTGTGTGTGTGTGTGTGTGTGTGTGTGTGTGTGTGTGTGTGTGTGTGTGTGTGTGCGTGTGTGCGCGCGTGTGTATTTGTCGCCCCCACACACTTAAACACACTCCGCTCCTCATTTCGC
>NC_139668.1:17082873-17085373 GCF_951799395.1 Argentina silus | reverse complement strand
TTCACCCTCGGCAGGGAATGAGTTAACCCTCTCTAAATTAGCTGCTTCTCACTGAGGTTTGTTTCCTCCTCACTTCCCCTCTCTGTGTAATTGGGTCAGGCAGTGTGTGTGTGTGTGTGTGTGTGTGTGTGTGTGTGTGTGTGTGCGCGTGTGCATACGTGCGTTCATGCAGTGCACGTGTGTGTGTGTGTGTGTGTGTGTGTGTGTGTGTGTGTGTGTGTGGGTCCGTGTGTGTCTGTGTGTGTGTGTGTGGGTCTGTGTGTATGTCTGTGTGTGTCTGTGTCTTTGTGTGTGTGTGTGTGGGTCTGTGTGTATGTCTGTGTGTCTGTGTGTGTGTCTGTGTGTGTGTGTGTGTGTGTGTGTGTGTGTGTGTGTGTGTGTGTGTGTGTGTGTGTGTGCGTGTGTGTGTGTGTGTGTGTGTGTCAGCCACAGGGAGTGCTGGCCTGCCGTGGCCTAGCCAGTCACAGGGGGTCTGGCTTCATTTGGGCCGGCGTCTGGCCGTATGGTGCAGCAGGAGAACGAGCAGTGTGAGTGAAGTCTGAAGTCGCATATCACGGCAGGACGCTCTCTCTCTCTCTCTCCACACACACTCACACACACACAACCACACACACAACCACACACACTCACACACACACATACACACACACACACATACAACCACACACACAACCACACACACTCAGGTCTGTCGTGTGCCTCAAACCGTTGGGTTCCTCACGTGTGTTTATGCAATCTTTCTCTCAGTGGGCTAGTGCCCTTAAATCTGCTCTCTCATATCACCTGATACCTGCCTTATCCTCCACACAGTCAGCCCTGAATACACACGCCGTCCCTTTCATCGCGTCTCTAGTTTATGTCCATATCACAGAACAGAGCAGTTACCGGTATCCATTCTCCTGCCTCCCCTTTGTGTCTATATGCAGTCCCACACATACAAATGTGACACAGACGTGTCGTTCTGTACATTTTCGGACACCGGGCACTTCTCAACGTTGTTCTCCAAACTGTAAACAAACGGAATTGCCGTTTATGTTACGTTCCTATGGCGACGCAGGAGTTTAACATGGTGGACGCACACTCTAGGCGTTTGACTGCTCACGTTTGAGGGATGTGTTTCGGGAGTCAAACTGAAGTGAAATTACAGATGAGCTGCGGGATACGTCGGAGAATTCCCCTTTAATTGTGTGGTGAGCCGCGCTGGCCTTCCAGTAGGTCGCTAACAGAGGAGTGTAACTCTGTTGACAAGAGTGTGAAAAGATCCACTGTGTTAAAAAAAACAATCACACTGGTTTTGGAGGTCCAACCACCCCTCACACCTGTCAAATCAACGTACACCGCAGTCACACGCGCGCACACACACACACACACACACACACACACACACACACACAGGCAAGAGTGTCTCAATCAGTCCTTACTGGCACGTGTTTCCCCTGCAACCATGAGAAAACCACATAGGCCTGGTGTGTGTGTGTCTAAACCTGTGTGTGTATGTGTGTGCATGTGAGGTTAGGGCTATGTGAAGGGGTGTGTGTGTGTGTGTGTGTGTGTGTGTGTGTGTGTGTGTGTGTGTGTGTGTGTGTTTCTGTATGTGTTTGCGTGTGTGTCGTGCGTGTCTGTGTTTATGTGTCCATGTGTGTACCAGGCTGTTCTTCTGTCTGGGGTGTAAACATGCAGTCAGGAATCATTTGGCAGACGCACAGGCTGAACGGTTGTCGGGGGGGATGGACGTGTGTGTGTGTGTGTGTGTGTGTGTGTGTGTGTGTGTGTGTGTGTGTGTGTGTGTGTGTGTGTGAGAGAGACAGAGAGCAGAGACTGAGAGAGCAGTTGTGGTGCCCAGTAGGGGTTAAGTCTGCATGACTGCACTGCAGCCTCTTTCTGTCAGAACAATGTACGATACACACACACACACACACACACACACACACACACACACACACACACACACACGCTAATCCCCTATGATAGGAGGAGAGGAGTACACACACCAGGTATACCACACCCACACCCACACCCACACACACACACACCCACACACACACACACACACACACACATACACACACACACACACACACACAAGCATATCCCCTATGATAGGAGGAGAGGAGAGGAGTACACACTCCAGGTATACCACACCCACACACACACACACACACACACACACAAACACACACACTTTGCCCTGTCTGTATGGAGCCCACAGCAAAGTGCAGCAGATTACAGTGCCTGGAGATGGAGGGATAAGAGGAGAGGTGGAGGAGGAGAGGAGAGGAGAGAGTGATAGAGGGAGGAGGGTAGGGCCTGTGGCAACATCCAACCTCAGCCCTCGGACATAACACAAACACACTGAATATCAGCTCCACACACACACACACACACACACACACACAGACATACACATACACACACACATACACACACGCACACGCACGCACACACGCACACACACACACACACACGATTGTGCTTTGTTAATAATGGGGCATCCAAATAC
>NC_139668.1:17057873-17080373 GCF_951799395.1 Argentina silus | reverse complement strand
GGTGTGAAACAACAGGTGTGCGAGGAGCGGATAGCACAGCTGTGAGGAGAGGTGTGATTGGACAGGTGTTCCATTACAGAACAGAGGGAGAGAAAGAGAGAAAGACACAGAGGGAGACAGTGTGTGAGAGGGAGGTCAGGAAAAGGGAGAGAGAGGAACATAGAGAGGAAGATAAAACGGAGAGAAAGGCCATGAGAGGGGGAAAGAGGCAGGTCGAGAAATGGGGGGGAGAGAGAGAGAGAGAGAGAGAGAGAGAGAGAGAGAGCAGGAGTTTTCAGGCTAGCAATTAGTCTTTGAGCGGTGGTGATGGCTAGCATTGATCCATGGGGTGTGTTGGGGAAGATAAGGCGTTCTGTCCCCAGAGGAGAGCCCTTGGCGCTGGGCTGAGGAGGAGGAGGAGGCCCCTGGTCAGCCTGGGTGTGGGGGTGGAGACTGGAGCTTCCCTCTGCATCTTCACACAGACAGAATACCAATGGTGTCTACCCCCAGACCAGCTTAACTCTATACCCCTAGCTGTGCTCCTGGACCTTCAACCCACACCTGCCTAGCCCCGGTCTTCTCCCCCAGCCCCAGTCCTCTACCCCTGCCTCAGTCCTCTACAACAGCCCCAGTCCTCTACCCCAGCCCCAGTCCTCTACCCCAGCCCAGCCCCAGTCCTCTACCCCAGCCCCAGTCCTCTACCCCAGCCCAGTGCCAGTCCTCTATCCCAGTCTTCTACCCCAGTGCCAGTCCTCTATCCCAGCCCCAGTCCTCTATCCCAGCCCAGCCCCAGTCCTCTACCCCAGCCCCAGTCCTCTACCCCAGCCCAGTGCCAGTCCTCTATCCCAGTCTTCTACCCCAGTGCCAGTCCTCTATCCCAGCCCCAGTCCTCTATCCCAGCCCAGCCCCAGTCCTCTACCCCAGCCCCAGTCCTCTACCCCAGCCCAGCCCCAGTCCTCTACCCCAGTGCCAGTCCTCTATCCCAGCCCCAGTCCTCTACCCCAGCCCAGCCCCAGTCCTCTACCCCAGTCCCAGTCCTCTATCCCAGCCCCAGTCCTCTATCCCAGCCCAGCCCCAGTCCTCTACCCCAGCCCAGCCCCAGTCCTCTCCCCCAGCCCAGCCCCAGTCCTCTCCCCCAGCCAAGCCTCAGTCCTCTACCCCAGCCCAGCCCCAGTCCTCTACCACAGCACAGCCCCAGTCCTCTCCCCCAGTCCTCTACCCCAGTCCCAGTCCTCTACCCCAGCCCAGCCTCAGTCCTCTACCCCAGCCCAGCCTCAGTCCTCTACCCCAGCCCACAGGCCTTTCACACAGTATACAGTATACTGTAGTCCTGTACATTTGTTGTATATTCATTTAAATTTAGTTTAACCTTTTTTCCTGTCTTTCTTTCTCTCTCTCTCTCTCCTCAGGTTTCTCCACGCTGTCGTTGGCAGACCAGATGAGTCTACTGCAGAGCGCGTGGATGGAGATACTGATCCTGCGTGTTGTGTACCGCTCGCTGTCTTTCGAGGACAAGCTGGTGTATGCTGAAGACTACATTATGGACGAGGACCAGTCTAAACTGGCGGGCCTGCTGGACCTAAACAATGCCATACTGCAGCTGGTGAAGAAATACAAAGCCATGAAGCTGGAGAAAGAGGAGTTTGTCACCCTCAAGGCTATCGCTCTGGCTAACTCAGGTAGGAACTCTATCTGTCTGTCTAACTACTATTTTACTACCCGTTTTCTTTTTTTCTGAAAAGAGAAAACATTCCGAATACGATTTCAGAAATGGGGACTCCCATCGTAGCACAGAAGTCTTGTTAACGTTCTGAGTAGGGAGCGTACTTCTATCCAATCTGTGTGAAATTTCTAAGTGGTTTTCCAAAAAGCAGATATTATATTTACTACAATGTTACACCATTTTATGGATGTCATGAATGATTCCCCATGGTGCCTTGTTCCTGCACTCATTATTTTAGTGTGTCTGAACAACCGCGGAAACCACCAGAAGGGCTGGAAGAGACGAGAGATGTGATGTGATAAATTGGAATTCAGCAGGGAAGGGGTTAAGCTCTGAATCCCCCTCCCATGGGACTCATTGGAGCAACACCATCAAAGAGATGCTTTAAATACATCCTCCATATCACACACACACACACACACACACACACACACGTACATACACACACACACATACACACACACATGCACACACACACACCTTCCCCCTCTTTGCATTTCCCTAAAGCACAGTTGCAGTCGCCTTTAGGATTACCATAGTGGTCTCCTCAGATGCCTGTTAAATAAGGTGCAATCATTAGGACCCCACATGTCAATAAGCGCCTCTGATGTTGTCCAGCATCGACAGGCACGCCACGGCCCTCCAGCCACCCCGGCCCCCTCTCCCGTGACCTCATCTTTGAACTTTATCTTGGTTGCTGGCCAGTAGTTTTCCCTTTAATTACAAGAAGGAAACTGTCAATAAAATCTGTTAAATGGGAAGCAACGGGCGGCTTGAATGGGAGGGAGGCTATTTGTTCAAATTCTACTGTGCTCAAGGTATTGACAGTTTGTTTTCTGGGGCCATATGTGGCGATCAATCTCCGGCTGGGCCCAGCCACGCTGAAAAATGAAAAGGCAGATTGCTTTTGCTGGCTGGACGATGACGGCTCACTATTTGGCAGGCGGAGCAGGCGCAGGCGCAGGCCCTTCTGCCACAAAGTGCACCCCAGAGAGGGCTGGGTGTGGGGCTCTTTAGAGAAATGTGTTTTTTAATTGATTTTGTAATTAACAGTTCATCTCTCCTGTCGATGAGACAGACTGAGACTGATAGCAGTAGGGGTCCTTCAGATCGCAGTTAAAGTTACACCTCATACTTATGGATAGGGTGTGTGTGTGTGTGTGTGTGTGTGTGTGTGTGTGTGTGTGCGCGGGGGCGGGGGTGGGGGTGTGTGGGGGTGGATTCTAACTGTTATAGCACCTCCTGTCCCAGTTTAGATATACTGTCCTATCCTACACTGTTTAACCTACTGTATTAACTGTTCTGGATGCGAACACTTTACCGGTATAAGACTACAAGTGGTAGGAGAGAGAGAGACTAATCAGGATGTGTTGTACTAAGATTATCATCTTTTAGCATTTTATTTGCATTAGCTGTTATCGTGAATACGCTACCGATACACGCTCAGCCACTGGCCCGCAAACAACAACAGAAAGCTAGCATTACCATTTTGAAGGGCATTGACACTAATTAATTCCTGAAATGCTAATCGTCCGCGTTAATGATGGGAACCCTTAAGAAATGTTAGCGAACGTGCCCCACATGTAAAGACTAGTCACTGGAAACCGCCTGGGCCTGCTCGCCACAGCTCCAGTCCCAGTTCAACCTCTCTCCTCATTAGCAACATGCTACACTAATGGAGCCCACAATAGATGTGCTGTATGGGTCACAACACACAGAGTAGAGGAGGTGCTTGTTGTTGTCCCTGTTTAACGCTCTATGGAGGAAGACATACAGTACCAGTCAAATGTTTGGACACATCTTCTCATTCAATGGTTTTTCTTTATTTTTTATTATTTTCTACATTGTAGATTAGTATTGAAGACATCAAAACTATGAAGGAACACATATGGAATTATGTAATAAACAAAAAAGTGTTAAACAAACAAGAATATGTTTTATATTTTAGATTCTTCAAAGTAGTCACCTTTTGCTTTGATGACAGCTTTGCACACTCTTGGCAAGGTGTGTCCAAACTTCTGACTGGTACTGTACATTTACCCTATAAAATATATAAACCCCCCCAAAAATAAAAACAGGTTATACACACAATTAGCAGTAGCCTAGGCCTACATGTTTCACATGTTTAACTAGCAGCCACATTCAATGAATTCTTTTGCCAACTGACGTGTTTGCCGCACCTCATTTACAGTGTTAGGTCTATTGCTTAGAAAACTATATCGGAAAAAAGACCCTAATGGAAATAGCAAATAGCATCACAGAACGTTGGTGTAGAAAGCATTGGATTCCCACAGCAGCTCTTGTATCTGGCATTTCTATAGAAAGTGTTGAAATACAAAGGAAGCATGGTGGCTGTAGTAGGGCATTGATCTCCACATGATCTAACCGTCAGACAGGCTGACCCATGCATACTGATCCCTGAATTACACACTATAGATTGCTTGCTGTGCGTGTGTGTATGTGTGTGTGTGTGTGTGTGTGTGTGTGTGTGTGTGTGTGTGTGTGTGTGTGTGTGTGTGTGTGTGTGTGTGTGCGTGCGTGCGTGCGTGTGTGTGCATGCGCGCGTGTGTGTGCATGTGCGCGTGTGTGTTTGAGGCTTACATGTAGTCAGGTGTCTCATTATAATCTTACAATACATGATATCTATTTTTCAGTTCCTACATCTTTTGAATAAGGAATACTATTTTTGCAGAAGTGATTTGTAATCAAATGACTTAATAACTTATTCTATGATACAAATACTCGGCCTGTGTGTGTGTGTGTGTGTGTGTGTGTGTGTGTGTGTGTGTGTGTGTGTGTGTGTGTGTGTGTGTGTGTGTGTGTGTGATAGTTAGATTGATAGGGTTGCTGACTCTGCAGTCTCAGTGAAAGGTGTGTGTAAGCAGTTTCCTGCTCCTGTCGGATCACAGGTCACTTTTCACATGGCCAAAGCCCCTGTGACGGATGACTGAGAGCTTCCTGTCAGAACCTGGGATCAGACACACACACACACACACACACGCACACACACACACACACACACACACACACACACACACACACACACACACGCACACACACTCACACACACAGCGGGAGTATTGACCCAAACATAGGGAGCATGGAAATCTGGCTATGTGCGTGCAGCGATTTATTTGTGTGTGTGTGTGTGTGTATCTGCATGTCCATGTGCTCTGTCTGCGTGACTGTGCGAGGCGGTGTGTGTGGGGCCCCTGCACACACGGGGCTTAAGGTATCGACCTGATCTGAACCAAAGCACAGCGACACACACACACACACATAAACACTACAAACACAGACACTCTCACCCTCCAGCTGTAGGCCAACAGACTAAAACACAGCCCAGTCCTGTTAGTGTGTGTGGGTTTGTGTGAACGCGAGCGTGTGTGTGTGTGTGTGTGTGTGTGTGTGTGTGTGTGTGTGTGTGTGCATGCGAGTGCCAGTCCACGTGTGTGTGTGTGCGTGCGTGTGTGCGAGAGTGTGTGTCTGTGTGTCTGTGTGTCTGTGTGTTTGTGTGTCTGTGTGTCTGTGTGTGTGGAACCTCCCCTCCAGCACATCTGGCTTCTCTCTGTGATCCTCTATCAATAGTTGACCTGTGATTATTATTTAACATGCATGTTCCCATTGATCTGGCCCCAAACATTGATCTAAGTTCCCTAGCTAAAGGCCAACATGCATTAAGTCATCTATTCCAGGCAAAACACTGCTAGCAACGATCCCCAAGCCTAGCGCCACATCTACAGGCCTCTGGTGTCCTATAGACTATCACAGTAGTGGTTAAACACTGGCACACACACACACACACACACACACACACACACACACACACACACATACACGCTATAATATGATAAAAAAAAAAGACTACAGCAGTGGTTTTACGCAGCGCTCACCCCACTCACATTTACTTCAGTGACGCCATAAGGCCAGCGTGTGTGTGTGTATGTGTGTGTGTGTGTGTGTGTGTGTGTGTGTGTGTGTGCGCGCACGCGCGCGCGTGTGTGTGTGTGTAGGACTGACATCCTTCGCAGTGACACACCTATCCCTCGTGCTCATAAATGCAGTATTACTGATTCAGTATGCAAATGACTGTGTTTGACATTTCCCCTGAGACAATGCCGACAGGTCTGCGCTATTGTTCAGCTGAGGAGCCTTGTCTCTCTCTCTCTCTCTCTCTCTCTCTCTCTCTCTCTCTCTCTCTCTCTCTCTCTCTCCCTCTCTCTCTCTCTCTCTCTCTCTCTCTCTCTCTCTCTCTGTTCCCTGTGTCTCTCTCTCTCTCTCTCTCTCTCTCTCTCTCTCTCTCCCTCTCTCTCTCTCTCTCTCTCTCTCTCTCTCTCTCTGTTCCCTGCGTCTCTCCATCACAGAAGTGCCATATCTGTTCTTCCCCTCACACTCCTCTCTCATGCTCGACATTCATCACTCCCACAAGGCAGCGTGTAAACAGGGGAGAGGGACACCTCCAGCATTTAACGCCTTACACACCCCTCTGTCTCTGAAAAATGACACAACAGAGGGAGAGAGTGAGAGAGGGGGAGGGGGGAGCACATGAAGGAAAGAGAGAGAAAGAGAAAGAGAGAGAGAAGGAGAGAGAGAGAGGGAGAGAGAGAGAAAGAGAGAGAGCATATGTGATGGCGTGTGTTGAGACTATATAAGACTGTATTTCTCTGTCTATATGTGAACAAGCAGCCGGTCTGTTCTTTAGGTGTATTCCAGTGAATTCCAGTGTGTGATTCTGATTCTGATTCTGATTCTGATTCTGATTCTGATTCTGATTCTAAATGTACAACCCATTCTTCCCTCTCCAACTGTGTTCGAACAATACTATGTAAAAAAAAATAAACTAACCTCTTCCTCCATCTCCCCCTCTCCTCCCCTCCTCGCCCCCTCCTCCCCCCCTCTCCCCCCTGCAGATTCCATGCACATAGAAGATGTGGAGGCGGTACAGAAGCTCCAGGACGTGCTCCATGAGGCCCTGCAGGACTACGAGGCAAGCCAGCATCCTGAGGACCCTCGCCGGGCAGGCAAGCTGCTGATGACCCTGCCCCTGCTCCGCCAGACGTCCACCAAGGCCGTCCAGCACTTCTACAGCATCAAGCAGGATGGCAAGGTCCCCATGCACAAACTGTTCCTGGAGCTGCTGGAGGCCAAAGTCTGATTCAGACTCCCAAAACATCCCCCTCAAAACGTCTAAGCCAGACCCCCGTTGACCCCGTAAAACCCCCCAAACCCCCCCAATCCCCCACCACCCCCCCCAAACCACCACCCACTGAGAGAGATGGGTGGGGCTCACCTTTAACCTTTGACCCCCCCTCTGTTAGGGGAGACAATGACAATGAGTCCTCTGCTGGGGGTTCATTTGTGTATAAACTATAATGACTACTAAATGAGAACTCAACCAGTTACCATAACGGCACTGTAAACTATCGACCACGAGTCACTTATACATATAAGAATGATTAAGATGTGATTATTGATGAAAAATGTTTCAATGAGGGGGGAAAAAAGAGACTTGTTCTCATTTATTTCAGCAGTGAGAGACTGCGAAACCAGCTTTCTCTCTCTCTCTCTCTGTCAGCTCGCTCTTCTCAGTTTTCCCAACACAGTTTTTACAGTATCTGCAGTTGAAGAAGAGAAGAAGAAGAAGATGAAGGAGAAGAAGAAGAAGAAGAAGGAGAAGAAGAAGAAGAAGCAGAAGAAGGAGAAGAAGAAGTAAAACAAAAAAAGGAAAAAAAAAGAAAAACAAACAAAAACTTTTTGTTGACAATTTTCATGAAGAGATGTGGAATGGAGACAAGATGAGGAACCTTGCCCTGCCAAAGGATAGAAATCCCGACAGTGGATGCCAGCAGACTTTGCTACAGTATCAGCCCCCCTCAACTCCCCTGACACCCCCCTACAACCCCCCCACCCCCACCCACCCCCCCCACCCCCCCAAGTCCACTACTGGTTGCGCCCAGTACTGTGTGGGGAGAACAGTCCTTCTCTCCAGCAGTCTGGCACAGTGGCCTGAATAACTCCAGTATTAGAGCAGAGACACACACAGTACAGTAGGTCCCCTAGGCAGTCTATCTATGTGCCAGCCAACAGACCTTTCTCATCAGCCCCAAACCTTCCCTTTGTGTTCCCCCCCCCCCATTTAAATCACTTACAGCCATTTGATTCCCCCTCACCCCTTTTCTTTCAAGTCTTCCAGATCATCCTTAGACACGACTTAGTGGTTTTATTATTGTTACCTTTTTCAGGGAGCAGTTGAAGCTTTAGTCACTCATGCAATATGGATCAGAGGTCACAGAGTGCTGAAGGGACAGACTAAGTTATTTATTGTTGTTTTAAAAAAAAAAAAAAAAACATTTTTTTTTGTCTGGTCTTATTTTTATTGAAATTGATAAGGGTGACGATGATGTCGTCATGTATGGTATACATGATTTTATTTGTTTATATTGTGTTAGTCAAATCAATCAGTATATGTTTTTCTATCAGCTTTACCACTTTCAGCAATTATGTATGAATATATATGAATCAACTTTTATCTTCTCCAAGCAATAGTCATTTAAAAGGAGGGTGCATATACACATGTATGCAATTAATGTTTGTGCCAGTCTTTGTTGGGGGAGGTTAACATTTCTACGAGTTCTAGCTTCTCTCTCTGCTTGCCATAGGCTATTAGATTACATACTCCTAGAATCAAACTAACCATGGGGGTAGAGGAGGACCAGCAACATGAAGAAATGCAAGCAACTCATATATGTGAGTTTGAAAGGCCAGTACTGTACCAAGAACAGTTAGTAATCTGTAACAGAGAGGTATCATAAACTAGCTAGTAACAGGCTATCGCCAGTGACAGGCTCATAGGATGCTATGACTTTGGAATTTGGTCCAGGGTTTTTGTATGCAGAATAAGAACGCCAATATCCGTAACCTAGATTATGATGTAATCTAATGTAAAATGGCAAAACTCGTTCCAGCAGAGAAGTTAAACAATAAGTCAAGTAATCTACGTCTCTCTCTCTCTCTCTCTCTATAACAAATATGTCAGTATTATTAGTAAGGGGTATTTTCTCAACCTTCTTAACCATTGTATATTGTAAATTAACAGATTATAATTCTAACCTAAGACATTTTATTGGAAACAAAACGAAGAAAAAAAAAAACAGAAAAATGTAGTTTCAGCCACTCAGTGTTTCATGTTTGCTGTGCTTTTCTCTGAAACGTTCTGTTTCTTTGTCGGTTTGTTGGTTTGTTTGTTTTCTCCTTTTCCTTTTTTTTTTTTTCTTTTTTCTTTTTTCGTTGCGTTCAAAGGCGTTGTTGTGTACTTCTTGTGGTGGTTCCAGTTCTTGTGCCGTGCGCTTTTTTTAGACACAGGGTAGACGTAGTAGACCATACTGGATGTACCGATCCTCAGGACACAAGGGCGGCGTGTTCTCACATACCTAACTGGTAATAAGGCTCTTCCTAGTAATGCTAGATCAACAGATCCAACAACAATATAATAATCTATACTGACTAATAAGTGAATAACAAGTATCTAAAGGAAGAAACATCATATATAAAAAGGGATAATTTGTGTAACTATTTCTTGTAGAATAACAATGTATATCTTTAGGTTTAAATAAATGAATAAAAAGACATTTGAGTATTTCAGAACAATAGCAGACTTTTTTTGATAACTTGCTGTACATACTGCCTTCCATACAGTCCAGCTCTAATAGTATCGTTACTCTTTGAGGTTGCAAAGGGAAATACAATTGAAGAAAAAAAAAAAAAGAAAAAAGAAAGGTTTTGTTTTTGGAGTTAACCCCCATTTCCAAAAAAAATCTCGCTTTAACCTTTATGTGCTTACTAAAAACGATGACAAAAAAATACTAAAATGTTTAGTTGTTTTCTAGGACTTAAGGGTTGGGGAGGGGTTGTGTTTTTATTTAATTTCTCTTCCGTCTTTGTCCTATAAATACCATGTATCTTTCATTAGCTAAAGAGACGGGGGTCGTTTGGGGTTTGGAGAGGGTGTGTTGAAACAGATTCCCTCCAGAGTCGCTCATGGGATGGTCAGTAATGTGAGAGTTCTTGTTGTTGGAGAGAGGTTGGCACTCCGATCATTAGCATACACAACTCCTGGGAGAAAGGTGCTGTTTTATTCTTCTTCTTGATTTGTTTCAGGTCTATTTTATGTTTTTTTTGTCTGACTGTTTGTCGATTCTAACACCAATAGTATATCCTGGCCAATCAAAGGAGATGAAAGATATTGCAACAGTCTCCCGTTGGTGATTTAAGCTGAGCTGAATTTGACTGTAATGGCTTTTGTAATTGAGGAAAAAGCATAGCAAGATTTGCAAACCTTTTTTATGGAGCAAGATCGTACTCTTCAACATTGTAGTTATAGATCCCGAGACGCAGTTAAGATATTCCCACTTCGTTGAGGTATCAATATTATAGTGAACATCAAAGACAATGCAGTTGCCATAACAACACATAGCATAATTCTCACTACAGCAAAAACTATTTTGTGAAAATTGCTGCCACACATATTGTTGGATAATATATGAAATTCTATCATCTTAAATCATGCTGAGATTTTGCTCCGTGTCTTTCAACTCCTTACGTGGAACCTGCTTAAGATAGAGAGACAAGAGTAATTTACCCATAGTAAAACAAGGGCATTTTGCATTTTTCCCAACGTGATTTTGTTATTTAAAGCAATATGACTGTGCAACAGACAAGGGTTGTACTTTGTGTTTAAATTAGATCAAAATGCTGTATCTATTGGACTATTTTGCAATTAAAACGATAGGAAATAATGAAACGAAAATGTACAAACAACTGCTATTTTTTACGAGAAGCAGAGAATATGGGTGTTAGTCAAGTACTTATTTATGCAGAAGTGTATCTGCCACGTGTGCTTAGGGTATCCTGGCAGTTTGAAATGCACATGTATGAACACATAGAGGGAAAGGAAGAGGAAAAGAAAGTCGTAAAACATTTAAAAATGATATATAATTAAAATGATGAAAAAAAAATAACAATCTTCAGACCAGGAGTTGCTGAGGTGCCCTGTAGTGAGAAACATGTCAGTAGTTTTAGATGTGCTCCACATCAGTAAAACGATTACCTGTATATTTTTGTGACGTGTATCATGCAGTGTGCTCCAACAATGTCCATTTGTGTAAATGTATTTATTTTACATTGTATATATTGTTCAATGCAAAAAGAGAGACCTATGATTCTGTATCTACGATCAGTTCAGATGTGTTACTCCAATTATGCCTTTCAGGATAACGGTAGAGCAATATTAAACCATGCTTCCAGTTTTGACCTCTCTCTCTCTACTGTGTGCTTCTTTACCATTCAACACACACACACACACACACACACACACACACACACCCTGTCTCACCCCTCAATCTCTAATGAATCTCTTGAGAGAGAGATTATTTCAGCTGTTCCTTTCAACTATACTAAAACATTTGCAGGTTCATTTTCTGATTCTTTGCAACACATGAACATCATGAACATGAGTGTCCTGTTGTGGGTGCTGATGGAAGGACCAGGGGAACACTGCTCTAGATGCAGTCCAGACCATCATGTGTGTCTCACGTGTTGAATGGCACTTTGACATCAGAGGCCGCTGCTTTGTCAGACATGCTGTCAGCAGACACTCTCTCTGTCACAAACGTATACATATAAACACACACACACACACACACACACACTCAAACATATACACACAAATGTACACACACACACAGAGTAGGTGGAGACAACCACAGTAATATCTCCCTGGTTTTATTCCTCCTTGGCTACAGTGACATATCGGATGGTATTTTCCTCCTGGCTGCTCATACTACCTCACTCTCTGCTACCTCACTCTCACACTACCTCACTCTCACACTACCTCACTCTCTGCTACCTCACTCTCACACTACCTCACTCTCTGCTACCTCACTCTCTGCTGCCTCACTCTCTGCTGCCTCACTCTCACACTACCTCACTCTCTGCTGCCTCACTCTCACACTACCTCACTCTGCTACCTCACTCTCACACTACCTCACTCTGCTACCTCACTCTCACACTACCTCATTCTCACACTACCTCACTCTCTGCTGCCTCACTCTCTGCTGCCTCACTCTCTGCTGCCTCATGGGTGTTAGAGGACTGTTAACATCAGGAAGGGAAGAGAGGACTGGAGGAAAGGTAGAGAGCAGGAGGAAGGAGGAAGGAGAGGAGAGGAATGGGAGGAGTGGAAGAGGAGAGCCGTGGATGAAAGGAGAAGAGGAAGGAATGGAGAGGGAGGTTGCAGACAGACACACACACAAACCCCATGTCCTGCCAGATACTGTAGACAAGAGAGACAATTTATGGAAAAGACAATGTGAGATAAATCGGCCTTATCCCTCTGAATTCTGACAGGGGTGTGGACAAAAAAATGCTCTACTTTGCCTTTTCTCTCTCTCTCTCTCTCTCTCTCTCTCTCTCTCTCTCTCTCTCTCTCTCTCTCTCTCTCTCTGGAATGTTAAAGATGCAGTATGTAACATTCAAGCTTTCTAAAAGCGTTCATCCTCTAAAGAGAGGATGTTGTTTGGACCCTCCAACTGAATTTCGCAGCGGTGGCCAGAGGTGGGCGATTTCCAACAGACGTATATACCCTGCTCCTTAAAGCCACACAGTACAGACCCTGGGCAGACACACACACAGAGAGAGAGAGAGAGAGAGGAGCCCCCTCATCCTTACCGCAGTAATATGGGTAGATATTTAATGTTCTGGAGCAGAAGCGTTTAAGCCTTTCAAACAGGGAGCGCTGACCTGCAGGCAAATATTTTTCAAGAAGATGACATCAGAAGATATTAGCCGCACGGGGGCCCAATGGCGGAGACATTCTGTATTATTTTTTATTATTTGTGCCGGTGCCGCACATACGTTTTACTCCCCGGCTTCGGAGTTCATTTATTTTATTTTATCTTTATACCATTGATTCATTATTATGATACAATAAAAGCTACTTGAGCATTTCAGCTGCTGAGGACCGTTATCGTTAACCTTGTGGAACGCTGAAAGTGCTCCTCAGCATTCCTAATGAACGCCTTAACTCTTTACCTCCACCCTCTCTTTCCCTCTTACCCCTCTCTCTCTCTCTCTCTCTCTCTCTCTCTCTCTTGTACCTCTCCCTCTCTCTCTCTCTCTTTCCCTCTTACCCCTCTCTCTCTCTCTCTCTCTCTCTCTCTCTCTCTTGTACCTCTCCCTCTCTCTCTCTCTCTCTCCCTCTCTCTCTCTTGTACCTCTCCCTATCTCCCTCACTCTCTCTCTCTCTCTCTCTCTCTCTCTCTCTCCCTCACTCTCTCTCTCTCTCTCTCTCTCTCTCCCTCTCTCTCCCCCCATGCATTATGCTGGACAGAGAGGCCCAAGCCAAGGCAATCGAACAGGGGCGAGAGAGAGAGAGAGAGAGAAAGAAGTGGGGAGAGAATGAAAAACACACAAAAGGAGATAGTTATGAGTAGAATGAATATCATCAACCAAGCTGGAATTTTGGTTAAACAAATCTCGCAGCCCAGGGACCCTCATGATATACATGATCCATGATGTAAAGCACTTACATGGATGGACAATATTAAATTGGCACTCTCCCTCCCATGGTTTGATCTGATTTCAGGGTGTGCTTTATTGGGTCTTTGTCTGTGTGGATGTGATTTTCTCTTCCCTCAAGTGCCAACGGGGTCAGGCTTCTTGGGTGCCATATCTGTTTTGGGCGCCGTGACCTGTGAAGTGCTAATGTGTGCAGCTTCGCACTGATGGCGTTTTGTCGCTGAGATTTGCCATTTTCTCCCTCAGTATCAATGCAGGGCCTCTCCTGGGCTTCACAGGCCTGGTGACACGGACACACAGTGGTAATGGCCTTTCACAGCCACCCCCACTCCCCAGACACATACAGCATGTGTGTGCGAGTGTGTGTGTGTGTGTGTGTGTGTGCATGTGTGTGTGTGTGAGTGGTTTATGTGTGTGCGTGTGCGTGTGTGCGTGTACGTGTGTGTGTGTGTGTGTGTGTGTGTGTGTGTGTGTGTGTGTGTGTGTGTGTGTGTGTGTGTGCGTGCATGCGTGCGTGTCTGCATTTTTATAACTTCATTCACCCGCCTGCTTTTTCTGTCGTCATCCCTTCCTTAATTCCCTTTTTTATTCCCTCTTTTGCTCCCTACTGTATTCCCCCCATCATTCCCGCTCTGAGGGGCCTAATGGTTTGTCCTGGCTCGGGAAAAGCTGGAATTCTGAGTACTTATCTCTGAAATGTTAACTAGTGGCTCACTCACTGGTAATTAATGATATTTGGCCTGCAGAGGCGGTTCCACCACCTCTCTCCATCCCTCTCTCTCTCTCTCTCTCTCTTTCCATCTCCCTCCATCTCTCTTTTCCAGGGATAAAATGGATAGGATGGCCATAGGGCTGAGTTAGCCCGCGTAAGAGGGTCACCCGCAAGCGTTTATTTGCACTTAAATGTTTTACTCTCCATTCGATGGGCCATTAATTTAGTTAGTGCACTTTTATAAATAGTTTGGTGTGTCATTCTGAAGTGAATTAGTGGCACTTTAAACCCTTCACCAGGAGCCCATATAGCGCCAAGCGCCGCGGTCTGCACCGATGAGAGAGCCTCTGACCAACTCCCTTATAGGATGCACTTTACTGTACATTGCTCCAGATAAGAGCATCTGCTAAATGACTCAATTGTAAATTGTAATTGTAAGACTTCCATTTTTACACCCCGTCATTAAAAACAGTAGGCTCTCCGGTGGCGGTGGGACATATATTTAGCCAGCCATGCCGATAAGGCCTGAGGCCTACATCTACGGTAAATGTCTAACTGTTGGTATCGCTCGGAGCAAAAAATTCAATGGTACTGCAGCGCGTGAATGGGCACATTACGGAAACACGATTAACCACTTGTGTAAGATCCATTGACGGCGCCGTCTATCACAAGACACATTCTACAAGCCGTCCGTACGGCTCCGGGCTTCGAACAGACAGCGTTGTAACTTTCAATGTGTCGTTGTTATGCTTTGGTAGCGAGCCGCACTGAGGTAGAGGTCTACAGTATGGGCCGGGGGGGGTAGGGTGGGGTGGGGTGGGGTGGGGGGGGGGTTTGGGGGACCAGCCTGGCACAGACAGCCTTCAACTTTTACAAGAGCTTAGATAACCACCATACTGAGGAGACAGAGTCACGTGGTCGTGTTTTAATTTCCCTAAAACGCTGACGGGGAGTCAAATGTGAAGGAGCGGGTGAATGGCGGCCTTGCACTTTCAGCAGCCTGGCGTAGATTGCGTGCGCTGCGTTCGAGGGGAGGAGGTTAATTCAGTCCCATGGAAACTCAGCAGGGTGGGGATTGCCGAGTTTGCCCTGGGGGGGGGCTATATGCCTGATCCCTATTGTAACACTCAGAACATACAGACATTCTGGACACCAAGACTGTGTGTGTGTGGGGGGGGGGGGGGGGGAATCGAATCACTATAGAAAGTTGCTGCATTGATAGTTTTTTTTTTTGGTCTTCTTTAGTTTTATATAAATGTAAATGTATATTGATAGCATGGAAATAACAGGCTTACACTGTTCAGTCATTCCTGTCAACGGCTGGGTAGAATTGCAAGGTGGGATCCATTAAGAATCTGACCTAGAGAGGGGAGGAGAGGAGAGGAGAGGACAAGGGGAGAAGAGGAGGGGAGAGGAGAGGGGGCAGGGAAGGAGGGAGGAGGAGGAGGAGGAGGAGGAGACAGGGAAGGTGAGAGGAATACTCTGAGTGGGAGAGGGTGAGACATGAGAGAAGAGGAGTGAAGAAGAGTAGAATGTGGAGTGGAAGAGGAGGAAAACAGGAACAGAAAAAGAAAAGAGAAGAAGCAGGAAGTAGTGGAGAGGAGAAAAAAAAACTGCACAGCAAAGAGGAAAGAAAAAAAGAGAGATAAAGTAAGTAGAGAGAAAGGGAGAAAGAGAGAGAAGAGCAGAATAGGAGGTAGTGTTAACACAGGCCTCATTTCCCTCCTATCTCCATGGACCATAGGGAAGATAATGTTAATACCAGACTTCAATTCCCCCACCCTCAGCATCCCTACGCATGGGGGATGCTGCCAGACAGAGGGGCTTAGAAAATCAATGGCAGCCAAATCACAACCTGACGTCTAATTCAGTACGGCGCTATCAGGGACTAGATAAAATGGCTATGGAATGAATAACATTTCCATAGGCCCTAATATTGCATTTGGATCAAAACGAGGCCATCAATTTATTCCACTTTTCTTAATCAGCATCCAGCAAATGATATTCATACATATTCATGTTCTTTTTGAGAGCAGTGAAACAGATAGGCTACATTACGGTATTAGCCTAATGGTATTACTTAGAGAAACACCATTTAATGAAATATAAGCCATATTAGTAATCTGGAAAATGACTGAAAGTTAATTGTATTATCCCAAAACATGTGTTAGAGTTTCATCACTGGAATACACAGTATATCAAAAGTCGATCATTACTATTATAGTTGTAGTTTTTTATTATATGACTTGGTTTATATATGCACATAAAGACCTGTGCAAAGAATTGAATCTTTAATGGGCGATTTAGATATTATTCTTACAGAGAGACAAGGGTCAGTTGGACAGGACACATCTTATGCATATACACATTCACTGAGCACTTTATTAGGAACTAATACTAATACTGGGTAGGGCCTCCATCAATCCTCAAATAGGCTGTGGCATTCAGGCGATTGATTCGTATTAACGGGCCCAAAGTGTGCCAAGAAAACATTCCCCACACCATTACACCACCTCCACCATGAGAAGGTGTACAGGTGTTCCTAATAAAGTGTTCAGTGAGTGTATAGTCACTACCTATCTACCGCCATAGATTGAAGACCCATCTCTTCAGCCTACATCTTGACTGTCCCTCTACTGTTACCTCTTCACCCCCCACTACCCCCCCTGTAAAGTTCCTCTACTGTAGTAGTAGTACTTCTTCTAGCATTGTGACTGCCAATGGCCCCTGGTCCTAGCATCGATTTTTTTTTTTTTATGCTGACTGATGTATAGATGATTCACTTACTTTAGACAAATGTACTTGTTGTAAGTCACTTTGGACAAAAGCGTCAGTTAAATGTAAAGAATGTAAATGTAAATGTAAATATATATATATATATATATTTGTATTTATTTGTCGGATCTCAAATTAAGCCTAATAGGGGAGGTGGAGGAAGAGGAGGAAGAGAAGGAGGAGGAAGAGAAGAACAATAAATTGTATGATGAGGAAATAAAGAAACTAGAAAGGAAAGAAGACTACGGAAAGTGAGGGATGAGTTAGGCCTCTGTGGATGTAATGCATTAATAGTGAGGGTCTCCCTCCTTCCCTCCTTCCTCCCTCCTTCACTCCTCCCTCCCTCCCTCCCTCCCTCCCTCCCTCCCTCCCTCCCTCCCTCCCTCCCTCCCTCCCTCTTGGCTGAGCCCCTAGCCGCCTTCTCTACTCTACTCTGCGTGGTATTGATTATTAGGCAAGTGCAGTAATCTTCTTAAGGTCATTAAGAGCACTTAATTAAAAAGTAGTTAGACTGCCTTTGTTCACCAAAGCATTTGCAGCTGTTCAAACGCGATTAGCTGATAACAAAATTGTCTGGAAATATAAGAGGCATTTTTAGATGTGTTTACATAATTTGAATGCATGAGGCTTTGGCTATGACAGCTGTACTTGCCTTGCTGTGGGGGAAAGAGGGTATTTTGCGTTGTGCTACAGCAGGGAAGCACCTGCTCCTAGGCATTGATGTATTGAATAAAGTGCTGAAAATCTGTTTGAAAAAAGGGACAGTTTTTTTTTCGGGAATGTTGGCAATGATATACTGTAGGAATTTGTTTTGTAGGTGGATAGCCTACAAATAATGCTTGTCATCATGAATAGCACTTATTATTATTATTATTATTATTATTATTATTATTATTATTATTATTATTATTTGTAGTAGTAGTAGTATTGTTATTATTTATTCTAATATATTTATTATATTATATTGTTAACATTTCACTGCAATTATGAAGTATTCATGTTTGTATTACAAAATAACCTATGAATTGCTTTTGGTTTATTTGGGATTCATAATCACATGCACCATTTTGCAACATTCGGTAGGCCCACCAGGTTTTGAGACCTATGAATGCTATTCATCATCATTCGATTTACAAAATGGGCCATTACTTTAAATCCAGATGCCCGGGCGACACACACCTAAGCAGCATATGCAGTTTAACCAGCAGGTGCGGATGTTATTCTCTGCTGCGTGTGTATCGCCATTACTCTTCTCCTGTCTAACCCTAAAACAACTGATCAGTCCTTTAATCCCGTAAATTTGGCAAAATCTAACGTGTCAGTAGGCTGTCTCACTGTGTCTGGGGCCTACTGAGTCACAGGTTTCTCATCCAACAAGCCTTGCATAATGATGCAAAAATTAAAGAAAGCTATGATCGCCTTTGCTTCATACTTGGATTTGAGGGTATTTGCCAACACCATTGTAATCCATTGTCATGCTTTATCCCTCTGGGGTGCAAATACCTGAATGCATGACAGTGTCCAGAGCACGGTTGCCTAGCAACCCCGGGTAGCGTTCCTGTCTGCGCCACGGTATGAGAGCCACTTGTTAAACCCAGACGCACTCGCGCAGAGGGGGGTAATAGAATACTCATCATTCGCGAGGCGACAGGGGGTAATTATCGGAAACGCACAACATTTCGCTGTCATCGACCACGTTCGGGCTTTGTCAAAGACGCCTGACGGGGATGTTACCGTAGATTTTAATTGATGAATTTGTTGTGTTCGTTGGGTTTCTCACCAACTCAAGTTCCTCGTTAGGCTACTTTGTTGCCGCTCTCTCGAGCGCTGACCAGATGGCAGCTCGCAATAATCTGCTTTGCGCGAGTGTAGAGCGTCCACGCGCCTCCAGGTAAGACAAGCAACGGACACGCTTGCTTAAAGGGTTTTATGTGTCTAATAATATGATAATAAATTAAAGTGTTCACAGATAATATAGCTTGTATTGGCAATAGAATAGACATGTATTCTAGGTTGGCTGTTTCATAGTGAAAAAGAAATGCGTCTCTCTAGGCTATGAAGCTTGGTAGACTGCAACGTGTTGCGTGTTGTCAATTCGCTGACGGCGCATCTTCAGCCGTGATACAGGTCACAGCGATACTTGAAACCAGCACAGAGTAGGCTATGATGATGTTGCTCTGTTTGTATTTACATATTTGTTTAACACTTGCTGAATATATATGTACTATTTACACAAACTCATAGGCTAGCTATGTACTTGACAGCTGTCAATGAGACGTGTGGAAAGTGACTGAATGTTTGCACTGTGATGTATCTGATAGGATGCCACTGAAGCCGAAAATATTTCAAGAATAACAGCTTTACCTAAGTCCCAATTTCCCCAAACCGTGAAGCATCACAGAACGACCTGGCAATCCCCAGATACTAGGCTATAGCAAAAAGGATATGTCATCAAGCAAAAAAGAAATGTACCATATCTGTGTAGCTTTCCTTCCATCAAACCAAACATAATAGCCTTGGGCAGGGAATGGCCTGCATGACATTTCCCCCCCTAGATTAGTTTCATATCTAACTCTTCCCTCCCTCCCTCCCTCCCTCTCTCCCTCCCTCCCTACTCCCTGTCTTCTCTGTGTCTCTCTCTCTCCAGGACCGTGCTGGACTGAAATCCTAGCTATCATGTGAAGGCTTTGGCCGTGCCTGCGTGTGTGTGACTGTTAGACTGTTAAGCTGCTCTGCCTTACCCAAGGCACTGGCCTGTAAAATGTCACCTCCGGCACCATGACCATCATCACTTATTCAGAGAGGCCGCTTCCAGAAGCTTCTAGGCCAACTGGGCTGAGCTGGGCTGGACAAGGAACGGAGGGAGGGGGGAGAGGAGTGGGGAGGAGGGTCAGAGGGGAGCAACGGGGGAGCCGAAAGAGACAGGGTACAGGCGAAAGAGGGGAGACCAGGGACGGAGGGGACAGAGAGGAGAGATGGGTGAGAAAGGGGGGAGGGGAAAGAAGGTTGGGAATGGAAAGAGGGGATAGAGAGGGGAGGAGAAAGAGAGCAGGTCGTTGGGTTGGTCTTCAAGGGGAGAAAGAGGAGAGGGAGGGAAGAGGAGAACGAGAGGAGAAAAGGGAGAGAGGAGGGTTCCTGCTTTGGCTCTACATCCTTGTCCTAAGTCTGTCCCTGACCCCTGCAGCCTCGCAGGGTCACTTCCCCCGGTTGGAGAACATCGGGGCCCACAAGCCTGTCAGCGTCTCCCCTCCCCGCTCCACCTGTGGCCTTCCTGAACGCACGACCTACTGCCTCAGCCCTGCCACCCTGCAGGACCTGCTCGGCTGCAACCAGGTGTTCTGTGTCCAGGAGTGCCCCTACCGGTCCTCCACCCCGCCCCACGCACCCCTGCTGCTCCCCTCACACAGGGGCACCTGTGTGACCCAGGATGGGCATGACTCTCGCCCCGGGGGAGGGACAGGGCCAGGCCAGGAGGGAGATGGAGATGGAGATGGAGATGGGGATGGGGATGGATCCAGGAGTGTGATCTTCCGGGACACCCAGGGGGGCTGCGTGGCCTCTCCTCCCCCTCAGAGTCTCGGCCCCCTGGGATCCCTCACCCTGGCTGTGTGGATCAAACCAGAGGCACCGGGAGAAATGTGAGTAGTAGAATCGGTGCCATTTTTCGTTGTTGCTCATTTTCGTTATCGTTGTTAGGATTTGATTTGCGCAGTGTATACAAAGGTAAGGTACTTTGTGTTAGTACCGCGCTGAAACAAAAGCATGCTCCAGTATCCCTCATCTGATATGCACTTAGATAGATAAGACATTACATTGTTACAAAACAATCAGGTCAAACAGAGCATTGAAACCGGAGGCTGTATTGGTGAGGTAAGCAGGGCAGAACAAGCAGGACTTTCCTTGAGGAGAACCAGAGATACGTGCTACGGCCTGGTGATGTGTGTCGTTGGCTAGCACTGGTGTCACTGGGAGAGCTAGCATGGTGCTGGGTTACACTCAGATCAGTTCCCGAGCTGGCAACACTCAGTTTCAGCCACACAGCTACCTGCTAACATCAGAGCAGAGCAGAGCAGAGAGACACATTCGTTTATTACATTACATTGATGGCATTTAGCAGACGCCTTTATCCAAAGCGACTTACAACAAATACATTTGACTAAGTAAGTGAATCATCTATCCATCAGTCATCATAAGAAAAATTAATTTATGCTAGGACCAGGGGCTATTGGCAGTCACAATGCCAGAAGAATTTATTTATTTACAGGAGAGAAACTTGCACAGGGAGGTAGTGGGGATGAAGATGTCTTTAGGAGGGACAGTTAAGATGTAGCCTGAAGAGATGGGTCTTCTATTCTCTTACATTCTTCTTACATTCTCCTTTTAATTCAGGTTTTGGAGTGTGAATTCAGACAGCGAATTCAAGCTCTTGTTCTGGACAGACATTTGGGGATTCAAATGACAGAAAGCTAACATTGCGGTTCATTTGACATTGAATTGAATTGGTTTTGAAACGTGGATGATGACAGCGGAGTTGAATGGACGGTTGTGTGCTTTGTAAGTCCTTTTCACCAGTTTTTCAAAATGTGTCAGCCTTTGTTGTAACAAATATGGCTGCCATCAAAGAGGCCAGATGAAAGGCTATGAGCTCACCTCTCTGTCTCTCTGTCCACACACACCTCCTGAGAGTGATAGCTGGAGCAACCAGACAATCCTTTTGTCCCAGCTTTGGTTGGTGTGACAGCTGTGCTACGGTACTGTGTGTGTTGCCCGGTATATCACACAACCGACGGTCCGCCTGACGAGGAAGTGTGTGGTATGTTGTGTCACCCAGCACCTCCGGTCATCTGAGGAATCTCTCCGTGAGTCTCTGGCATCTCCACACAGGCCTCTGGTATTTTACTCAGATAATGAAGAGGAATTCAGAGGGAATTTAAGATGAAAAATTTAAGCAAACAGACCCCCCCCCCCGCTGCTAACCATTTGCACACAAACACAAACACATACACACGCACACACACACGCACACACATTCACATGCAAACACATGCATGCATATGCACAATCTCATTGACTCTCCTTACCAGCAATGTGTCTTTGTGTATGTGAGTGTGTGTGTGTGTGTGTGTGTGTGTGTGTGTCTATATATATATGTGTGTGTGTGTGTGTGTGTGTGTGTGTCTATATACGTGTGTGTGTGTGTGTCTGTGTGTGTGTGTGTGTCTGCAGCTGTGGCCAATTCAGATCAATTGCCCCCGTGTTTCTTTAGCGCAGGCAGAGAGCATCGGCTCAAAGAACACTTTGTTTGGTGTAGAAAATGGCAGAGTAGAGAGTGGAGTGGAGGGATGAAAGCGCTGCGAGAGAGAAAAGCCTGTCCTGAAGAGGGGGAATCCTGTGACCACTGTCCTTCACCTCAGGTTGGTATAATAGTGTCAGCTCTACACAGGGCTAGTAAACACCACCGACCAGGGGATGATCTCACCGGTCAGTTTTAGTAGCTCGGTCATTTAACGTTTACATTCATGGCATTTAGCAGACGCCTTTATCCAAAGCGACGTACAACAAATACATTTGTTTAAGTAAGTGAATCATCTATCCAACAGTCATCATAAGAGAACATAATCAATGCTCAGACCAGGGGCCATTGGCAGTCGTAATGCCAGTAGACTAGTTTTTTATTTTTTTTTCTTCAGTCATCAAGTGTTTTACATTGAATCACGTAAACAATCTCACCATTCGA
>NC_139668.1:17042824-17050173 GCF_951799395.1 Argentina silus | reverse complement strand
CTCTTATAATGCTGAGTTATAATACCCACTAATATAAACCGACTAATATAAACACTAAACCCTAAGCTCCCTGATCCCAGCTGCTGGCTCTGTTTGCACCATAATGCCTTTCCTCTGTGAGGAGAGCATACTAATATAAGCTAACTCTGACATTATGCATTGGATGCTCTACTTGTGTGTACAACGCAAAGGCACATATGATATTGCCTTCTATCATAGGTAGCCTTTCAATCACCAGTTCTAGAACCAAATAGCTTCTAAAACGCCTTAAACTTTTGATTATGATGTCAACATCATAATCATTGATAGAGCAGCAAATTCAGTCTCTGTCGAGGACATACATACCTTTATCTATGGGGGCGGAGGGTGGGGGGGGGGGTCTCAGGGAGTGGAGTGGTCTCTGTGAGGACTGTCAATGGCCAGCGGACACAGATGGAACGTTCACACAGGACAACCAGCTTTAAGCCCCAGGTTGCATTTCTACCTTAATGTCAAATGATTCGGTTTCACTTTGTCTCTGCTGACTGTACACACTGTACGCAACAACGCCAACGCTTTCTGTGCACAACGCGTTGCCAGGAAGAATGGCTTGCCCTGCAGAGAAATACTCCATGTCCCATACTGTATAGTTTATATGTGTTTAATCTGAGGGGCTTTGGATAAAAAAGCGTCTGCTGAATGGCCATATAAGGAGGTGTTGCTGTGTCCCAGATCACAGTTACCTGACTCCGTCCACATCCAGCCCTGTTACGTGTGCAGACGGATGAATAGGTGATTAAGGGGTCAGATGGATAGGTCAGGTCAGGAAGTCAGACATTCTACCACCTTCCCTACACTAACCAGCCATGCTCTAACACTTCTCTGAAAGCTGATAGGGGCTTTGTCAAATGCCAGTCTAGTGATCAGTAAAAGACTCACTAAAAGCTTTCCACTGCAACTGGCCAGGCTTGGGTCTGATATGAGCCTCTGGGACTGACTCCTGCTTTCAATGGGAGTAACAGGTGAGGCGGACAGGTGAGACGCAGGTGAGAGTACAGGTGACAGAGAGGTTAATGGGACAAATGAGGTGACAGGGAGGAGAGAGAGATTAGAGGGATAGATGAGGGGACAGGTGAGAGAGAGGTTAGAAGGACAGGTGAGAGAGAGATTAGAGAGAGGTTAGAAGGACAGGTGAGAGAGAGGTTAGAGGGACAGGTGAGAGAGAGGTTAGAGGGACAGGTGAGAGAGAGGTTAGAGAGAGGTTAGAGGGACAGGTGAGAGAGAGGTTAGAGAGAGGTTAGAGGGACAGGTGAGAGAGAGGTTAGAGAGAGGTTAGAGGGACAGGTGAGAGAGAGGTGAGAGAGAGGTTAGAGGGACAGGTGAGAGAGAGGTTAGAGGGACAGGTGAGAGAGAGGTTAGAGAGAGGTTAGAGGGACAGGTGAGAGAGAGGTGAGAGAGAGGTTAGAGGGACAGGTGAGAGAGAGGTTAGAGAGAGGTTAGAGAGACAGGTGAGAGAGAGGTTAGAGGGACAGGTGAGAGAGAGGTTAGAGGGACAGGTGAGAGAGAGGTTAGAGAGAGGTTAGAGAGACAGGTGAGAGAGAGGTTAGAGGGACAGGTGAGAGAGAGGTTAGAGGGACAGGTGAGAGAGAGGTTAGAGGGACAGGTGAGAGAGAGGTTAGAGGGACAGGTGAGAGAGACAGGTGAGAGAGAGGTTAAAGGGACAGGTGAGAGAGAGGTTAGAGGGACAGGTGAGAGACAGGTTAGAGGGACAGGTGAGAGAGAGGTTAGAGGGACAGGTGAGAGAGACAGGTGAGAGAGAGGTTAAAGGGACAGGTGAGAGAGAGGTTAGAGGGACAGGTGAGAGACAGGTTAGAGGGACAGGTGAGAGACAGGTGGAAAAAAAAGAATGGAGGTAGCGAAGGAGGTAAAGAAAAAAAAAAAAAGAGGCATTTCTGAAAACTAACAAAGGGGAGCTGGCCGGGTTTCAAAGGGGCGCGTGGCGGCTAAGTAGGATGAAGCTCTTCAGAATTCATTTACATCACCCTGACAACGCCTCAGATCTCCCCGCGCTGCATTGGCTGGTTTGAGATTCCGAAAGCGGCCCTCTTTTCTCTCTCCCTCCCTTCCTCTCTCCCTCTCTCCCTCTCTCTCTCTCTCTCTCTCTCTCTCTCTCTCACTCTCTCACTCTCTCTCTGTCTCCACAGTCTTCAATCAGCCGTCATGAAAGTCTGCGGCTTAAGTATCCTCCAGGCAGACAGTTGTCTAGGGCTGCCTTCATCCCCAAAGGCATTTTGGGCAGACTTATTTCCCCTGCACCTTTTTCAACTCCCCCCTAAAGAGGCAGCGAGGCGGGGATGGAAAACACAAATGTGTGTGAGAGAGAGAGAGAGAGAGAGAGAGAGAGAGAGAGAAGCTTTATCTGTGCTTCCGCAGAGCACGCTAGCCAGACACACCGAGAGAGAGGGGGAGAGAGGGGGACGGAGGATTGAAGTTTTTCTGATGTCTATAAGCGTCTTTCTGGGGTTTGATCTGAAGTGGAGCAGTTGCTTTGACTCGCCATGTGTTTTAATATTCATGGTTGGGGGGCGACCAGTGGTTCTGGTCAACAGGAAGCTTATTTGTGGCTGAGGTTTAGCCTAGGGCTGTTTCTGCTAGGGAAATGAGCTGTAAGATTATCCCAATGTATAATTCACTCCCGCATCTGACTCCCAGACTCAAAGAAACACCGCTTTATGGTGCTGCTGTGCTGCATTGTGATTGAACAATACCAGCTATCTCAGGTGTTGTGTAGAAAAGACCGACCTAATGCTCGGAGCCCGGACAAACCGGTCTGTGCCGTCCAAGAGGTCATGAAGGTCACGAAGACGGTCAAACCTTTGTCACCCTTTTGCGTTACATCGTCCTCTTCACCCAATGCCTGAGATCGAATGGACCGATATGAGACACTGGCATCGTGTGAATCTTAAGCACATACTAACTGTGAGTTTCTGATTGGTCCACAGGTCCATGGCAGGAGTGTCAGTCTGTTTCTGGATGGACTGGAGGAGGACGACACGCCCTTTGACACTCAACCTTTGACCGGGCAGATCTCTGACATCAGAGCAGACAGCTCCATGTGGATCGGACTGAGCCCTAAGGATAACGGTCTGTGGTCCCACTACCACAGCCAGTCACACGCAATACTTAGGCCTACCTATAGTATATGAACACTTAACATGTCTATGGAATTGCCTCAGTGTCTAATACAGGGGAGGCTGGTGGAGGCAGAAATCGGAGGAGGGGCTCATTGTAATGCATGGTACGGTGGAGTGAGGAACGGTGTCAAACACACGTACAACGAGCCCGTCCTCCGATTTTTCTACCACCAACAGCCTCCACTGGTCTAATAGTCGCGGTGTAGCTGTACTGTAGGAAAGCAATATTAGGTGTAAGAAACATGTAGGTAGAAAACCACCACAGGGGCTCCACATGACTGAGGAACGTGTGGACGTTGAACGGTGTTCGATATTGTTCACCTTGTCGGGTCTGTTTCTAGATTTCAAACACGGCTCCCCTCAGGGTCCACGAAGAGGAACACAGGAAAAACGAGGCGTTGCCCTTTCTTCTGTAAAGTAACGATAAGTGATTTCCCTTCCACCGCCCTGTCGCCTACGTATCTGTTATTGAACAGGGATTTACAGGCCGATAGCATTTGATCAGATCAGAGTTAACGATCAATATTAGCGATCGGCTCGGTGGGTTTTCACCCACGCTGCCCTGTGTTTGGAATGCTGATGAGTGGATTGATCAGCGGAATGTTGATCAGTTTGATTGATTAACGACCCAAGGGGGGACGGACGGCTAGCGCGGACCCTCGTCACGACTCTGGGAAGTCTCTCCGCGTGAATTCTCCTCTCATTGTCTCGTCTAATGTAGTTCTTATTCCGTGTCCTTTCAACACAAAGGGATTTGTAGTCCGTTAGCTTTCCGTTTCCCATGCGTGAGACATAATCAACACATTAAGATACATTGGGACACACAATACATCTGTAGTCCTCCTCCTTCACTGGTTAGTGGACAGCACAGCTTTTCTGGCGAACAATGAAAACGTCTATCTCCTTCAGCTCTCTGCTTTGGTTACCATGACAGGGATTGTGGTGTTACCCCAGGCCTCAAGCTCTATAGAACGGGTGTACAAAAAGTGCTAAACACACACGCACACACACACACACACACGCACACACACACACACGCACGCACGCACGCACACACACACACACACACACACACACACACACACACACACACACACAGAAAGAGAGAGGATCTGGAAAAGGAGGAGAGGGGAAAAAAAGCTTAGAGCGCATCATCACGGCAACAACAATGCAAGTGTTTCAGTGAGCGTAATCCCATTTCCACAAGCTAAAGAAGCCCTCAGCCAAAGCCGTGGGCTGCGGAGCGACTGTTCTCTCCTGTGTAGATCCCCCCCAACACACAAGCGGACTTAAGACAAACATGGCAGGCGTTCTGACGCTCTCTCCGACGTTATCCCCATCCTGAGAGGTGTGTACGGTACGCACACGAACCACAGAGAAGTTTACTGGGCGTGTCCGTGTGTCCAGTGTGTTTAGTCCAACGTCCTTACATTGAACCCCCCCCTAGATCGGTCAGTTATCCTTACACAGCCAACATGCTGTGTACACTCCGCTCAGTGTTTCAGGACTGATGTTGTTAGCAAAAGAACCTGCTCTGTAGAACACACACCTCCCTGCCGTGTACAGAGGCTCCTTTGGTGCCCAAAGCATCGGCTTTGACAAGGCCTGACGATGTTACACGTTGAACACTAAAGCCTTGAAGTACACATAGCCCACTTATGTGCATGGTAGACAGAGGGAGAGAGAGAGAGGGTGGGGGAGTGGGAGAGGGAGAGGGAGAGAGAGGGGGGGGGGGAGAGAGCGGGGGAGAGAGAGAGAGAGGGGGGGGGAGAGAGAGAGAGAGGGTGGGGAGAGAGGGAGAGGGGGGGGGGAGTGGGAGAGGGAGAAAAGGGGAGAGAGAGGGGGGGAGAGAGAGGGAGAGAGAGAGGGTGAGAGAGAGAGGAGGGGGAGAGAGAGAGAGAGAGGGTGGGGAGAGAGGGTGAGAGAGAGAGAGAGGGAGACAGAGATGTCTCCACAGAGAGCGAGACGGAGAGAGATAGAGAGAGACAGAAAACAGGGGATTGAGTGGAGAGACTTGAGGAGAAAGAGACAAACAGACAAGAGTTAAAGATAGCAGAGAGAGAGAGACAGACGCTTATCTGTGTTCCTCTATGGGCCCTCACGTTTAAACTAAGAGGCCTGCCACATAGTCGTGCGGCGGCACAGCTTCAAGCCCAGCGAACTGTAAATAAGTCAGAGATAAACAACACTCAAGTCAGTCTCTTTAGCAGGAATAAAGACAGATAAGATAATCCACTGCTTACTATGGATCGCACAAACTGCCTTCAATAGGAGTCATTGACATCTCTCTCTTCTCTCCTCTCACCAGGGTCAAATCAATTCATCGGGAGGATGCAGGATTTCAGATTTTATCCGACCACTCTAACAAACAGGTGAGAGGGAGGGACGGGGGAGGGAGGGGGCGGGGGAGGGGGAGGGAGGGAGGGAGGGGACGGGAGGGGATCATGGTGTCTCAGGATCATACGGCTGAAAGGATTCTCCTCTGGATCTGACGCAAGGCAATTAGTGCATTGTCCACTGGTATTGTGATGCGGTTTTGGCCTGATGTGCGGCCAATCTTCCCTCCCACAGAGAAATAGTGGAGGTGTTTTCTGGCATCCTGCCCCTCCTCCACACCCAGCCAGAGTGCCGCTGCCCCCCCAGCCACCCCAGAGTGCACCCCCTGGTGGAGAGGTACTGCATTTATGGATTAATACACATTTTCTTTGACCTTTGTTAAATGGTGAAGCGAGTAGTTGTGTGTGTTGCTGGCCAGTCTGGCCACAGTGAAAAATTAGAAAACGTACATATGCTACATTTTCCAATTAAAATGTCCTTGTAAACAAACAAAGCATACATCAGTAGATTTATTAAAATTAAAATGCAGAAATACCTCACGTACATAAGTATTCAGACCCTTTGCTATGACACTTTTTTTGCTAAAATGCAAAGACGTCATTAACAAATCACTCAATAAGTTGAATTGAGTCCATCTTAATGCAAGGATAATAGTTCATGTAATTTTGGTAATTAATATCTGGATATAGATCACGTCAACATAATAATAACACAATAACAACAATCCACCAACCGGTACTGTAGGTACTGCATCCCCAACGGGGTGGAGGACACCACGAACAACCGCGTGTTGAGGCTGAACCTGGACACCCACCCTCTCAGCTACATCAACGACCAGGACCTGGGGACCGGCTGGGTGTCCCACCTGCTGTCTGACCCGGAGGAGCTGGATGACGGGATCACCATCACCATAGACCTGCTCAACGGACAGTACCAGGTACACACACACACACACACGCACACACGCACGCACGCACGCGCACACACGCACGCGCACGCACACACACACACACACACACACACACACACACACGCATACATTCCAACTATGCAGAATAGAATACATTTTTGAATTTTTTGTTTTGAATTTTTTGTTTGATTTAATTGTTCTAAAGTAGCTTTGTGGTACTTTTAGCCAACTCCTTACAAAGCAGTGTGTGTGTGTGTGTGTGTGTGTGTGTGTGTGTGTTTGTGAGAGCTGTTGTGGTAGCAAAGTATATCTGTCTCCCTGCACCTGTGTGTGTTTGTGTGAGGAGATCTTCAGTCAGAGTAAATCTGAGACAGTAGCTTCATCTCTTTCTGTGTTGAAGCACTACAAAGCTGGGAGTGTGTGTGTGTGTGTGTGTGTGTGTGTATGTGTGTGTGTGTGTGATGCTCGATTTTGGGCTGTCCCGACATGGTTTCTCAGCCCAGGTCCCCAGATAAAACACACAGCCTTCTCCTCCCCTCTCTGAAGAGTGAGTGAGTGAGTGAGTGAGTGTGTGTGTGTGTGTGTGTGTGTGTGTGTGTGTGTGTGTGTGTGTTGGGGTTTGTTTGTGCTTGCATATGCGTGTGTGTATGTATGTGCGTGCTTGCGTATGCGCACGTGTGTGTGTGTGCGTGTGTTAAGCAGGAGTAGAGCAGGGGGAATAAAGCAGTAAAGCAGCAAAGCTCAGTGGGCTTCATGCTGTGTCTCCCAGCGTCCCAGCATAGACTGTTGCTGTGCAGATAATAGATAATCCACGGTTCTTTAGTCTTCATGCATATTCCCCCCGTGTGGACTGTCACGCTCTGCACCACACAGGCCTAACTGTACCGAGACTCTTTGGCCCTTTGGGGCTTCTCAGCCGAACGGCATTA
>NC_139668.1:17017824-17020324 GCF_951799395.1 Argentina silus | reverse complement strand
ATACTCAAACATATACAAAATATACCCACAATTTACCCATCTTTAATGGCTACTTCCAACATGATATTGCACCATGTCACAAAGCAAAAGTCGTCTCAAACGGGTTTCATGAACATGACAATGAGTTCAGTGTTCTTCAGTGGCCTTCCCAATCACCGGATCTGAATCCAATAGGACACCTTTGGGACGTGGTAGAACGGGAGATTCACAGCTTGAAAGTGCACCTGAAAAATCTGCAGGAATTGCGTGATGCAATCATGTCATGTCATGGACCAGAATCACAAAGGAATGAATCAATGCCACGAAGAACTGGGGATGTTTTGAGAGCAAAAGGAGGCCCTACCCAGTATTAGTACAGTGTTCCTAATAAAGTGCACTACACTCGGTGAGTGTAGGTTATAGTAAACTGGCTAGTTCTTTAGGTAGGTTTACTGACTCAAACTGTGTTGCTGATGACCTGATAATACCTTCTGCCCCGCAGGCACATGACTTTCCTTCAGTCAGTGGCTCACACTCAGATCACACTGACCAACTAGAGGCAACTTCACATGAGTGTCAACTTCAGATGAGTCCAGTCTAAGCCAATAGAATTAGCTGTTTTTGGAGGTGGGAGGAGCAACACAGGGGCTCCTTTGTGGAGCAGATAAAATGACTTGACAAAAGACATTTCAGATTCATCAAACTTATTGGGGCTCAAAACTGGGGGGGGGGGGGGGGGGGGGCACCAAATTCAAACAGAGGGGGTGCCTGGCCCGCGGAGAACTGACTGAGATGCAAATCCAGTAAATGCATGTTCTCAATACATCAACAACCGCCATGCCGGACAACACAGATTGTTAATCCATACGAGTGGTGAGGGATGTTTGTGTGTGTGTGTGTGTTTGTGTGTGTGTGTGTGTGTGCGTGTGTGTATGTGTGTGTGTGTGTGTGTGTGCGTGTGTGTGTGAGAGCGATCGGTCGAGCCTCGCTCGCACTCTGGTAAGGATGAAAAATGAAGTCTTTAAAGTGATTACAGTGGAAGCCTTTACGCCGTCAGGAGACTCAACACAATAAAGATTTCTTTATCTAAATATTATAAACTCATTTATCCTCCCTCAATCAATAAGCCTATGCATCTTATTTTGTTTTCTCCCATTTCTCTGGTCCTCCGTGCTTGATCTAATCGAGGTTGGTTAAACCCCCACAATATGGTTATGGAATATTTCCTGGCAGAGGAAATGACAGAATATACACTCAGCTCAAAGTCATGTTTAGGTAATCATTTAACCTTGAGGGAAAACTGTGGTTTTATTTTACAGCAGAGTGGATTATTATATCAAGCTCGTCCTGATGCATCCATACACAAACAGAATATCATTAAGCTATTTACCAGGGAGCGCGGTGTAGTTTACCCGAGCCGGAGAGTAAATTCAGATTTATCGTTTTTTTATTCTGATTTATAGTGTCTGTCCTGTCTTTGTGTGTGTGTGTGTGTGTGTGTGTGTGTGTGTGTGTGTGTGTGGCTTTGTGTGGCTTTGTGTTGTAGCCGGTATTATGAGAGGGTTCACAGCAACACTGACCCCTATTCTACACAATGCAGTGGAAGATGCAAACACGGTTTGGAAGGGATTACGTTTATTACACCAGGACCTCCACGCAGAGTAGGAGTTTATCAATATCCAACTATGTGAAAGAAACTGATTTCACACACACACACACACACACACACACACACACACACACACACACACACACACACACACACACACCCACACACACACACACACACACACACACACACACACAGATGCACAAGCACACACACACACACACACACACACACACACACACAGACGCACAAACACACAGACGCACACACACACACACACACACACACACACACACACACACACACACACACAGATGCACAAACACACACACACACACAGACGCACACACACACACACACACACACACCCACACACACACACACACACACACACACACACACACACACACACACACAAACACACACCCTCACAGAGAGAGCAGAGTTGGTGTGATGGTGATGCTTTCTCCTTGACAGAGGAGTGAAGGTCGAGTCACAGCAGCGATTGAGAGCGGTCTCTGTGTCAGGTTGTGTGTGTGTGTGTGTGTGTGTGTGTGTGTGTGTGTGTGTGTGTATACAGTATGTGTGCGTGTGCATGTGTGTGTGCGGGGCGGTGGAACCCCCCCAAAGAGCCCTGGAGTTGACAGGACAAATTTGCGGCTCGTTAAGGGGCTGTGGCTTTTCACGCCGCGAGAGGGAGGGTGTCAGAGTGTGTGTGTGTGTGTGTGTGTGTCTGTGTGTGCGTGTGTGTGTGTGGAGTTCCTTTGAGGTGGTTGCATAGAGTCATGCTCACTGACTGGGTGGAGTGTGTGAGGTGTGTGTGAGGGTGTCAGGCTCTTGGCCTGCCGATCACCCGGTGCCGAGCCCCACTGTGGTAACACCACACTTGCGACCCGACCCCTTGACCCACCC
>NC_139668.1:16995324-17005324 GCF_951799395.1 Argentina silus | reverse complement strand
CACGCACACACACACATATGCACGCACGCAAGTGCACGCACACACACACACACACACACACACACACACGCACATAGCATACTGAGGGCTAAATACATGACAGCATCAGTGCTCACATCAATTAGGAGGTGGACTCTGGCTGGACACGCGGGCTATTTCCAAGAACAAATGAGATATTTTTCAAGACCGAAACGCTGCTGCTATGATTTAAGTCAGTGCTTTAAGCTCCGCTCTCACACGTTATAAAACAAACGCACTCTTGCAACGGCGTCCGCACCACTATATGTTCTTAAGGACGACATAAATGGAAAATAAAATATAAACTCCCCCCACAGAGACTTCACACAAATCCTGTTAAACGCGCGGGAAGAATTTGTAAATGATATCAGAGTTTCAATTATATAGACTGTAGTGTTATTGATTGAGTGTAATTTATGGCGTGTGCAGAGATGGCCTGGGGAAGACAAGACGTCCACTTCCCATTTAAGAACTTTATTAGGCGGTGGCGTGCTGGAGATGGGACATTTGAGTGTGTGTGTGTGTGTGTGTGTGTGTGTGTGTGTGTGTGTGTGTGTGTGTGTGTGCGTGTGTGCGTGTGCATGTGCGCAGGTGTCAGGTCTGGTAATTTACTCCTATCAGCCCGTACAAAGGCCCATTTAAACCATTACCACAGCATGGGTGCTGGGTGGACTCTTAATGCACAGGGATCTTGTATATCCTCCATCACTCCAGGTCCCTCTCTCCTCCTGTATTTATTCCATTCATTGAACCTGTTAAGGGACCACCAGGGCCCACCACCAGAGATACACAGCTGAAGAAAAACCAATTCACAGTAAAAACTGACATCCACGTCATGACCTGAGATTGTATGTACCGGCAACATCCAGTGACATCTTTGCTCATCTCGTTGAAAGCTTTTCAATCTCCCTTTTTTTTTTCATATGCAAATGTAAAAAAAAAAAAAATCTCCTCCATTTCCTCATTCTCTCCATTCCCACGTTCTCTCTGTCCCTCTGTAGCTCCGGCTGGTCTCTCCCCCCCCCGTCTGAGGCCGCTGAATGAGACGGTGATGGAGGTGGTCTGGGACCCCCCCACTCAGCCCAACGGCCCCCTACCCCTCTACCAGGTCTGTCTGTCTGTCTGTCTGTCTGTCTGTCTGTCTGTCTGTCTGTCTGTCTGTCTGTCTGTCTGTCCCTCTACCAGGTCTGTCTGTCTGTCTGTTTATTAGAGGGTAACACTATCTTGCTCTCCAGGTGGAGCGGACTGACCTCTCTCTGTCTGACCCCCGTGACCCAGTCGTCAGGGGAACCAGGTTTCCCGGCAACGGTTACTACCGGTTCCCCAGCGACACACTGCCGGTCAACAGCGACTTCACAGGTGGGTGGTGAGGTACACACACACACACACTAGCACACACACATGTTCACACATCGAACTATAAAACACATCACTAATCTGTATCCTCAGCGTTTCAGTGGAGGTCAGTGCAGCATACTGTTACTCAAGCAAAGACCAAGGCATTTTAATAACACTCATGATAATAGAAAAAACATTCATTTTTAGTGTTTGTTTTTTGTTCCTGCAGTGTGTGTGTGTGTGTGTGTGTGTGTGTGTGTGTGTGTGTGTGTGTGTGTGTGTGTGTTAAGACTGGTGTGACTCCTCCCCTATCCTCTGTGTTAGAGCACTGCTCAATGAATGACTTCCACACTCAGACAAAGGGCAATTAGAGAAGTGTTTACGTACATAATTGGAGAATTGAGCTCCAAATCAAAACATGTTCTGCTTCATCTGCAAATGCAACCAATAACATCCTCAGTCTGCCATTTGTTTAACTTATATACATTTTAATTGGCTCTGATGCTAATCAAAGGGAATTGCTTTTAAGGCATCCGGTTGGTTCAACAATAATATATGAGGTCATTTGAATATACGTAGATCCTCAAATATTATACAGTAAAGAAATGGCTTAATTGTTGGCTATTATGTTTTGTTGTCTTGGATAAATGCTTATGTATTTTAATTGCATTTCTTTAATTCAATTGATTGACATGGAGAAGAATTGCATTGGCCACCATTCCCACTGGTGTGTGGCTGATAGGCATTGTGCGTGTGCGTGTGCGTGTGCGTGTGCGTGTGCGTGCGTGCGTGTGTGTGTTTGGCTGCAGCACGGTGTTCAGAGAGAGAGAGAAAGCGTCGCCACATGCAGTGAAGTAGCAGACTGCTCTGACTTTATTTGTTTGAATACAGAGCCAATTAAGAGGCACTCCAGTCTGACTCCGGTGTGTAGAGGGACACTGGACTGCCTTCCTAAGGATGCATAATATCATCCTAAACTAAACTAATGTTAAACCACTCTGACCTTGCGGTATGTGGACACGAGCGGCCATCTTCACGTTAGCTCTATTAACATCCAGCCACGCCGTTTCCCCTCTTCTCCGTTAAATAATGACACAGGGATAAATCTTTATAAATCAGGCGCAGGGTTGAGTCCTGCTGGGGTCCTAATTGATCAATGGCTGCAGTCAGAGAGGGGAGGCGCGTCCTTGGGCCTGACGCCTTTACAAACGGCCTCCGTCTAATGAAGGAGGGAAAGGGACAAACCAGTACAATCACCTCACACACACACACACACACACACACACACACACACACGCATGCATGCATGCACGCACACACACACACACACACACACAGACACACACACACATGCGCGCACACGCACACACGCGCAGACACACACACACAGAGACACACACACACACACACACACAGACACACACACACACATGCGCGCACACACACACACAGATACACACACACACGCACACACAGAAGGAAGAGTGTGTGAACACGCATACACACATAGTGCTCAAACACACACACACACACACACACACACACACAAAGAAGGTAGAGGGACAAACCGGAATAAACGCCACACTATGACAGAGCAGCTCTGGATGCGATCTCTGTCTCCATACACGTACTGTAGTTGGGTCATCGTCATGCTCCTGTCCTGTCCTCCTGTCCTGTCCTCCTGTCCCTGTCCTCCTGTCATGTCCTCCTGTCCTGTCCTCCTGTCCTGTCCTTCTGTCCTGTCCTCCTGTCATGTCCTCCTGTCCTGTCCTCCTGTCCTGTCCTCCTGTCATGTCCTCCTGTCATGTCCTCCTGTCCTGTCCTCCTGTCATGTCCTCCTGTCCCTGTCCTCCCGTCATGTCCTCCTGTCCCCGTCCTCCCGTCATGCCCTCCTGTCCAACAGCAAGTGAAGATGGCCTCTCGTAAAGGGTGTTGTTCAGTAATGGAGTTCTGTGGACATGGAGTGACTGTAGATGAGGCTGTTTGTCAAGGTGTCTATCTACTGGCAACCCCTGAAACAGTTAGAATAGTGGTAATGACTTTAGTGTCTTTACTGGCTAATAGTGTCTATGATAAAGGACTGGAGGTGGAAATAAAGGGTAATGGATAGCATAATTGGCACAAACCGGAAGCGTTGAGGACATCAACGTGTTTGGCCGAAGCCGTACCTTTACGGAGTCAATGCTAATCGGATTGTCTCCATCCAATTATTTTTGTTCGGGCACACGCAACACCAAACAAATCAAACAAAAATCTGATTAAAAATGCAATGTCTCCATCGTCGATTGATCAGACTGTAGAGCTCATCAATGCTTCAGGAGAGCCGGATGGGCTTTCTGTCTGAAGTTACATATCATAATTCCCATCAAAGTAATGTACTATTTTGGAATATTAATAACGTGATGTTCCTGTTTACATAATTTGTTCATTTTGTGCATATGATATGTGCTTTCATGTTTCCGTAACGAAGTTTATAACCACAATTTATACCACTTGTCTTTGAGAGGTCAGCGTATTTTAAGCTAAATCTTTCCTCAAATCGATCAATTTTAGTGGATGTGAAATCATTGCTTTGAGTGCATGTGTCTGTAAATGATCTTTGTTTTGCTCATATACTGTAGCGTAGCTGTGATATTGTGTTTTTTTATATTTCAGACACACAAAAAAAGACAAATGGTCCTTGTGTCTTTGAGACTGTCATTACTATTGTTGGGAGATGTATCGAGATGTTTTTATCCCGCTAAACGGCAGTGAAATTAGATAAAACATCAGAAATGAGCTGTTAAGAGAAACACAAAAAGAGAGAACAATTTCCAGAGCCTACATTACTATCGTAGCGAAGGAAATGTTAAATGATACAAATTATTTTCCTTAATTAATTTGATTGATTGCCGAGCGTCGTCAGCGAGAGGGAAAGTAGAGGAAAACTTTGCGCAGACATCATTAGTTTTTCCCCATTTAAAGATTAATCAGGAGAGGCTGGGCTCTTTAATTCTGTCATTTGTATATTTAATGGGGTGCTGCAGAATCTATGACAGTAATTAGCGTTTCCCCCCGTTCTCATTAATACAGCAGGCCTGATTAATGCAGCTGGAGCGCTAACATGACTGCAGTGATTCAGGTTATGTTCTAAGCAGATTACACCCTGCCTCCTCTGTTTGTTTGGCTTTACAAAGAATATAATACCTTTCACAAAAGACGGAGAAAATAGCAGCAGGATTCAGTTAAAGGGAATGGATTTTTGTTTTGTTTTCCTTTCTGAGATAACTGAGCGATATTTTTTAGGATTGTGTTGCAAGCAACGCACGTCCCTGCGTTCACTGTTTGCTGTCACTGCAAATGCACCCGTTACTGTATGATATCTATAATTACACTGCAGATAACATCAATAATTGAGTTTTAGTTGTAATAAAACAAATTCACTCCAAGTAAGAGAGTTTTAGTCAAATCCACCTCTTGCAGGATATCGGAATGTTGAGAATAACATTACCACAATGTTCCATCACAGAGTGTGTCGTAAGCTTGTAGGTTTCGCCTGCGTGAGCTTGTGTGTGTGTGTGTGTGTGTGTGTGTGTGTGTGTGTGTGTGTGTGTGTGTGTGTGTGTGTGTGTGTGTGTGTCTGTTTACTCAGATACGTGCCAGGGATCCCAAGGGAGTGCTCAGCTAGGACAGGTCCCTGTACCTGTGTGTTATCTCATGGGGAACTCCCTCCATCTGGGTGTCCCAGTGGTCCTAGAGCCTGTCAGATAGTATGGCCAGGGCCATATGACCTGATTTATTAATGTAACTTTACTTTAAGTGGTAAGTTGACTGAAGCTCCGTCTCTTCATGACGAGGAGCATCAGTCTTGTCATATAGAAAGGCCAGGTTCATGTGATGATAGGTTCAAGTGGTTGTCACCAAGATCCACTGGGAGAAGAGAGATGCTGAGACAACAGCTTCCATATACAGTATACATCGACACTATATACTGTACACGCACGCACGCACGCACACACACACACACACAACCTTTCCCACCTTTACCATCGACAACAATGTCAGAATACACTTTAGACCTGTAGACACTGTCCTACCGATTTTCTTGTGTATTTCTTTAAATCAATGTCATATTTCTGTTCAAGTCTTTCGGCTTACTGGTGGTCTGGTGATCTAAAAAAAAAACATTTTTGCTGACAAACAAGTCTACCCCTCACAGCATGTTTACAGTGACGTCCCAAGAACATTCCACATGAGTACCAGGATGTGAGTGACCCTGCGGCCCGGGGAGGGGATGTCCCCTGGGCTGGTACCTTCAGTCCCTGGACAGCCTCTGGTACTTACTAGGTCACCAGGGTTAAACATAGGCTGGCTTCGTGTCAGAGGGACAGATGAAGAGAGCCAGAGAGAGAGAGAGAGAGAGAGAGAGAGAGAGAGAGAGAGAGTCAGGAAGAGAGAGAGAGAGAGTCAGGGAGAGAGAGAGAGAGAGAGAGAGAGAGAGAGAAAGAGAGAGAGACAGAGAGAGAGAGAGAGAGAGAGAGAGAGAGAGAGAGAAAGAGAGAGAGTCAGGGAGAGAGAGAGAGAGAGAGAGAGAGAGAGACAGAGAGAGAGTCAGGGAGAGAGAGAGAGAGAGAGAGAGAGTCAGGGAGAGAGAGAGAGAGAGAGAGAGAGAGAGAGAGAGAGAGTCAGGGAGAGAGAGAGAGAGAGGTTAAAGTGGACTAATGTAATGTCACATACATGTAGCTGTCATGCCCTCTCTCGTCTCCCTGGCGACAAGGTCACGGATGTAGATGGCATGCACTTGTTTAATGCACATGTCTTTGCCTTTTCTCAAAATCAGCAGTTTATGCTGTAAAACATTTACAGAAGCCTGAACCATGCAGACATGCCATTGTCATACCACAACCATCATTGCTAGATGCACTAAGAATTTGGATTTTTATGTAGAGGTTATATTTTTGTATGAAGTCGAAGTAGTTTCTGCCATTTTCTGTCATGCTGATCCGTGTTACAGTGTGACATCATGTCTTGGATTCTCCGTGTCATAAAGCATCACCCCATTCTCTCCCGATGCTTCTAAAATTCCCACACAGACGTTCCCAAAAGAGACAGAGAGTTCAGAATTCCGATGGTGTTCCCCCCCTCTCTTAGGTGTATCCCTGTATGGGGGATTGGGATCTAAAGCTCAGAGAGATCCAGATAAAGCTGTGTTCCACCAGGCTTCTGTCAGGTCAGGCAGAGTCGGAGGGATCCGGCTCTACTCCCAGATTAACACACAGAAGAGTCAGAGATTAGAGGAGAGGAATGTGTTTAACCTCTGCATCCTACACTCCCCTGGAGCCCTAATGAAGACATTAGACAGAATACACACAGCAGTGGAGACTTGAACACACACTGCTGGGGTGAGCGTGTGTGAGCGTGTGTGTGTGTGTGTGTGTGTGGGGGGGGGGGGGGGGGGTACTAGTGTACTTCAAAGGGGGCCCCAACGGCAGGCTGTACATGGGGGCTCCGGAGGGCTGGATTTAGAAGGATGTAAAAAGGAGAGGAGAGAATGTGTTAAAGTCCGTAGGGGGGACTCTCAGGGAGACTATGAGCACGACACACACACACACACACACACACACACACACACACACACACACACACACACACACACACACCTGTATGACGTTAACTTGGCCCGATGAGAGAGAGTGGGAGAGAGAGAGCCTGAATCTCCACTAGCTTAGTGTGGAATCCATGTTGTCTGAAATACAGGTATACCTCTGCAGCTCTGGTAGGTACCACAGTCAGCCAGTCAGTTAACCAGTTTGAGTTCACAAATACATTTTTTTACAATGTCACTTTCACTTTGATACATACTGTTGCTCTTCCCTCATCCGTCTCCCCAGGTCTACAGCTGAGCTTTAGGACCAGAGCGCCAGACGGCCTGCTTTTCTGTGCCGTCTCCCCCGGAAACCAGGAGGAGTATGTGGCTCTGCAGATCCGGAATGGTCGTCCATACTTCCTGTTTGACCCTCAGGTATAGGACTGACGTTGACGCTGTCTTAAACACATTTCCTTGCTGTCACACACTGCAACACACAACAGGAACTCATGTCTGACTAAACATGTTGGTTTACTGAGGAAGTCCTCAACTAACTGAGGTTGCCACTTGAGTCACTCTGGATATGTTTATGTGAAATATTAAACTCAGATGGTGGTTTAGTTAGAGGGAAGTTATTACTTCTCATCTCATAAATCCGATCTGCAACCTCTGTTTCTTTTTCTTTTTTTTTCTTTTTTTTCTTATTCCAGAGCAGAAAAACTTTCAAAGTGTGTCAACGTTTGAATTGGACTCCAATTAACTCATTCCCTGCAGTCACAATGCGTGAATACCAATCGCAAGATAATTAAGCTAGAGCATGCACACACACACACACACACACACACACACACACACACACACACACACACACACACACACACACACACACACACACACACACACACTCCCCCATCCATCCACATAGACACACAGGGGAAGAGTCAATGGCTCTGATGATGAAAGCGATGATCAGAGATGATTTCACACAGGCGTCCGTGAGACCACCAGCAGTTTGTCCCCCACCAGTACCGCCACCCCATGCCACATCAGGCCTCCACGGCGGCATTCACAAACACATTTAGTTAGGCTAGTTTGGTAATTAACACTAGGAGTGGTGTCACGGCCGATTAATGTCCCCTGATAGCTCGCCCATTAGTTCCCCCATTAGCCAATTCAACTATTCTAATGGGATTACCACCACGGGGGAGCTAATTTGGCGTGACACAGGAAACTGGTATGCTTCCTCACACACACACTTTGTAATGATGGAATTAATGAGCATTTTATGAAATGCTGTCTCATGGAGGGATATTTAGCTACTGTTGGAGCTGTCACAAACCATGCCTCTTCTCCCCCCTCAACTCTGTCTCTATAATGCTGATGATAAGGGAGCTCTGGTGATCTGTGTGTGATGTAATACACCCACACACTCACACACACACCCACACCCACATACTCACACTCACACACACGCACGCACGCACACGCACGCACACACACACACACACACATATGCAAACACACACACATACAAACACACACACACACACACACACACACACACACACACATGCAAACACACACATGCAAACACACACACACACACACACACACACGCACACACACACACACACGCACGCACGCACACACAGAAAGGCAGACAGATAGGCACTGAACCACACCTATTCTGACAGACAACCAGAACACAATATAAACTCAGCGAATCAGCACCAGGGACAGCTCTCTCCACTGTCACTTGTACACACACACACACACACACACACACACACACACACACACACACACACACACACACATTCTCTCTCTCTCACACGTTGTTTTTTTTTTCTTCCAACCAGAGCCTGATCAGTTCCATGTGCTCACAACTACCGGGGCTTTGAGTCCGTCTGATTTCCCTCTCTCTTTTCCCTGTCTTTCATCTCATTGGCAGATTAGTATGTAAATAGTGTTGCAGTCGCTGCATATGGCAGATTAGGATATCATCTTCAGTGCGTTTGTGGAGTAATAACGTGTTCCTAATCCCCACGGGAGGATCACAAGGCTTAAGCTGTCATTAGAATACAAGTCTATCCCTTTCCTACTGTACTGTAGGACACCTGCAAGGAACATATACCCTTTGTCTCAACCGGGATGTCTTTCAATTTACCTCTCTCCCTTCATATAGGACAACCCCCCTACCCCCCCCCCCCCCACACACACCCCCCAAGCTGTACACTATAGATATCTGTCTGGAGATGATTTACTTTGAAAGAGACTATTCCGCACTGTTTGAATTTTCTGAAATATACCGTATTTTACATGACACTGAAGTAGTTCACACAAGGTAGACACTGAAGCGCAGCAAAACCTCTAGCAATGTTAAACAAAGCAGGTGAGGGAAAACTAAACAGAAAGACATGGCATGAATTCGTTTTACTCCATGAACTTAAAGGGCAATCTGAAACCATCAAGTGAGTGAGTGAGTGAGTGAGTGGTGTGAATGTTACCCACTCGTACAGTAGCAGTTCACCCTCTGCGTCCCCTACACTCTCTCTCTCTCTCTCTCTCTCTCTCTCTCTCTCTCTCTCTCTCTCTCTCTCTCTCTCTCTGCTATTAGAGATTAGGTTCACCCCCTGAAGGTTGCCAGGGCTGGCTCCGCTAACAACAACCTTATGTGAGGGGCAGCACTTTGGATAAGTGCTATTTATCTGGCAACCGGAAGTGGGCATAGCTATCTCCATCAGCTCCCACTCCCAAATAGACTTTATTAAATAGAGAGGGGGCAGTGGGACACATACACACACACACACACACACACACACACACACACACACACACACACACACACACACACACATACATACACTGGGCCCTTCTGTCTATTATTCCAGTGAAGACCGGGGGGATTCTCCAGTTCTACAGGGGGTGGTTTGTGTGTTTTACCTGACTCTACGAAAGCAGCTTGGCCTGTAGCATAATGAAAGTGACTCCAGACCCAGCCAACCAGATGGTCCAGTGTGTGCGTGTGCGTGTGCGTGTGCGTGTGTCTGTGTGCCTGTATGTGTGTGTGTCTGTGTG
>NC_139668.1:16959243-16961743 GCF_951799395.1 Argentina silus | reverse complement strand
GGATGAGTAGCCACGGTCTGCTTCATTCATCCATTCGTTTCACGTATTGCCGAGAGAATGAGCACTCGGGTTTCCCAGGTCTAAAAACCTGCAGACACTGTAGTCCCCGGGGGCCTGTGATATCCCTGGTGTAGGCTAAACCTCTCCTACTCACTGGGAGAGTCTTACACACACACACACACACACACACACACACACACACACACACACACACACACTAACAGACACACACACACACAGACATACACACACACACACACACATCTGAACTGCTCTTATTCATGCAGGAAGCACAGTCCTCCCAGCGATTGTTTTCACTAAACAGATTAACTTGTCGTCTGCAATTGCTGCAATCCTGATGTCATTGAAAGCAAGCCAAGTTGGCAAGCCAAACGCCATACGTCTGTCTCCCTCAGCGCGGGAATCGACACACACACACACGCGCACACGCACACACACACACACACACACACACACACACACACACACACACACACACACACACCAGGGAGATGAAGACAAAGGAACACAGTAACTGAAGGACACACACTATATCTCTCAATACTGTAGAGTCATTACAGAAACATGAGCCCCAGCCTGTAGAACAAGGCCATGAGACATTGCGGCCATTTTAAAAAGTTGAGGGGAAAACATGTGTACCTGAACACAGGTGAAGGGATCAGGGCATATTAACTACAGTTAATTACTCTCTCTCTCTCTCCATCTTTGTTTTCCCCTGTCTCTGTCACCTGGCACAGCCAATCAGTTGCATAATTATTAGTCATTCAGTTAGACTGCATTGACTCTGTTCTACCTTTTTCTGTGTGTGTGTGTGTGTGTGTGTGTGTGTGTGTGTGTGTGTGTGTGTGTGTGTGTGTGTGTGTGTGTGTGTTTCGTGCGTATCCGTGTGTGTGCGTGCGTGCGCGCGTGCGTGCGTGTGCATGTTCGTGTGTGTGTTTGTTTTCCAGGTGTGTTGTGGGGGTGTGGCCTACAGCAACGAGCCCTGGCACATGTGCTGTGAGGGGCTTTACCTGCCCTCCCGTAACTCCTCCCACAGTGTGTGTTGTGGGAGTCAACTCCTCCCCCCTCTCCCTGACCACCAATGCTGTGGAGGATACTACGTTGCTGTAGCAACCGGTGAGTGGGTAACCTCAGGAATACATGAATACAAAAGCTCACTGGTTCCTACTATTGTTTATCGAAACTGCTAAGGCCTAAGGCTTTAGCTCAGTGGCCTAACATGAGCCAGGCAACCCGGGTTCAATCCCCAGTCAAGCACAGGCCCCCTTCTCTGTGGCTCAGTTGGTAGTCCACGAACGCTAACAACGCTTAGGTTGTGGGTTTGATCCCTGCTGTGGACCATATATACTGATAAATGTATGCCCTCACTGCAATGTAAGTCGTTTTGGATAAAAGTGTCAGCTAAATGGCGTATATTGTTCTATATTATTCTCGTCCCTCCCCAGGTGAGATCTGCTGTCCGGACCCTGAGCAGGGGCGTGTATCTGTGGGGCTGGGGGACGCTTGCTGCGGGGGGGTCCCGTTCTCCCTGACAGGGGGGCAGCTGTGCTGCGGAGGGGGTCTCCACGACGGCTACGGCTCTCAGTGCTGCGGAGGCCACGTCATCGAGGACACGCTCACCTGCTGTGGAGACGCCGGGAGAGGGACGCCGCACGCACACGCAACAGGTGAGGTCCCAGCCCCGCCTAAGAGGTGAGACGTCGGTGGCCATTCAGAGACACGTTAACCCTTCGTTGAGGAGGGCCTCCCGGGTCATACTGTCTGAACGGTCACTCCCGTCAGACCAGCTTTCACAATAAAGGTACTTCAAAGTTAGGCCTTAGAGTTTGCAATGACATTAGAATGACACTCTGGAGAGTGAGAGAGAGAGAGGGGCGGGGGGGGGGTGTGGGGGGTGTGGGGGGGGTGGCAGAGGGACATGCTCTCTTTTGGGGTCGTCTCTCCGCCTCCCTCCCCCGTGGTGTCTGTGAGAACCGGCAGCCTGGCACAGATGGGTAGGGGTGTGTGTGTGTGTGTGTGTGTGTGTGTGTGTGTGTGTGTGTGTGTGTGTGTGTGTGTGTGTGTGTGTGTGTGTGTGTCCACACGCGCATGGGCGTCAGACTCAGACATCTTTGTCGTAGCAGATGATGAATTGGGCTTGGGATGGCACCGTCGAGGGCACTGCCAAGCACACAGCGGGGCACACACACATTCTCTCTGTCTCTCATACACACACACACACACACACACACACACACACACACACACACACACACACACACACACACGCACACACACACACACACACAGTGGGGTACACGCTGCAGGACTCAGATAGCACACACTGCCAATGTCGGACACGTGACACTATTTATCACACAAACATAAACAATGACCCCATAAGGATCTGCACTATAGCATCATTAGCCTCCCCCCTCACAGATGCTACTATAGAGTTGTTCAGAACAAGGGCACAGCGTCCTCACACTCACACCAACCG
>NC_139668.1:16946743-16949243 GCF_951799395.1 Argentina silus | reverse complement strand
ACACACACACACACACACACACACACACACACACACACACACACACATACAGACGCACACACACACACACACAGTCACACACACAGACACACATACACACATGTACACACACACACATGTACACACACACACACACATGTACACACACACACACACACACCCACTCACATATCAGACACAAACTCCATACACACACGGTGCACACACACTTCACACATACACCTAACACACTACACTATGCTTACAACTAACCCTTGTTTGCGCACACACGCGCACACACACACACACACACACACACACACACATACACACATGCATTTAGTACCTGTGTGTGAGACAGCAGTCTCTGGTGAAGAATACAGTGGCTGTAAAAACCAGAGTCCCAGGCCACCATTTATGACGAAACCCTGTTAAGAGCAGTATTCCCCAAATCCCCCTTAAAACAACGCTGTGTCTGTGAGAGAGGCTGGGGACACGTGTGTGTGTGTGTGTGTGTGTGTGTGTGTGTGTGTGTGTGTGTGTGTGTGTGTGTGAGTGTGTGTGTGTGTGTGTGTGTGTGTGTGTGTGTTGTGTGTGTTGTGTGTGTGTGTGTGTGTCTGCATGTGTTGGTCTCTCCTGTGGGCCTGGACATACACTATCTAACACATCTATTCCCAGTGCGGCTGTGTCCATGTCCTGTACATCCTGGTCATATCTGTGGTCGTGTGTGTAGTCTGTTCTGTGTACTGGATGAATATTCCATTGGATTTATGCCCCCTTATCTGATTTGAGTGTCACACAAACGTCCATGTTGTTTTAAAACAAGTATGAGTCAATGCGATATCTTATGATGTTTGGTTATCCTTTGTTATTTGATTATTACCTGTGTGTGACCTGTGTTATTACCTGTGTTATTACCTGTGTATGACCTCTGTATGACCTGTGTTATTACCTGTGTTATTACCTGTGTATGACCTGTGTTATTACTTGTGTTATTACCTGTGTTATTACCTGTGTATGACCTGTTTGTGACTATGTTCTTACCTGTGTATGACCTGTGTTATTACTTGTGTTATTACCTGTGTTGTTACCTGTGTATGACCTGTTTGTGACTGTGTTGTCAGACTCGTACCTGGAACCCTATACCACCTACGAGTACAGAGTGAGGGCCTGGAACAGTTTTGGACGGGGCTCCAGTGAAGTTACCAAGGTGACCACCAATGCAGACGTGCCCTGGGGAGTGGCCCCGCCTCGCTGGAGTCGTCTAGGCGATCGTGATGATATCATTCAACTACAGTGGCAGGCTCCCGCCAAGCCCAACGGTGTGTGTGTGTGTGTGTGTGTGTGTGTGTGTGTGTGTGTGTGTGTGTGTGTGTGTGTGTGTGTGTGTGTGTGCGCGTATGTGCTTGTGTGTGTGCGTGAGGTAAAGTTTAAGACAGACAGGGTCTGATTACTCATCAGGACAGGGGTTTGTCTCTTTAATCAGACCAATCACACCCGAGCCTGTGATCATCCCAAACACTGACGGCAACACTGTAGCCCCAGGTGTGACACAAGCCCATCCTGATTGGTCCACTTCTTTTGTTTTCAGGTGACATCAGCCACTACGTGATCCTGCGTGACGGCCAGGAGCGTTACCGTGGCGATGAGACCAGCTTCACCGACGGCGGCGGGATCCGGCCGTTCCAGGAGTACCGGTTCCGGCTGCGGGCCTGCAACACCGCCGGCTGCACCGACAGCACGCAGGTGGGCGGAGCTAACCTCCTTTGACCCTTCGACCGTGACCTTTTGCCCTCAACCCTTGAGCTCTTAGTAAAACTAGTGCCTAGGCACAGATGTGGGATCAGCTCCCTCGCCCTCCCCAAATTCCTCCAGCTCGTTCTACACCACAAAAGACCGACCCGAGATCAACGCCTAGGGGCAACATCATCCACCATTTTATCAGGGTTCCTACTTCCTCCTTCCTCTTTTGTTCAGTTTCATGTGAACTCCGGTATGTGTTTAGTGAGCTGAAACACTGCAGAATGTTTACATCGAAATGTAGCACACAGATAGACAGCGTCCACTAAACCCCCCCTGATCACAGAGCGACGCTCTGCCCTATCACCTGACTGTTCCCAGGACGTTCCCGACCGTCTGAGTGAAGCTAAGCGAAGCCTTATTTCACAGCAGCGCTTAATTTGTAATAGAACATTGTCCGTCAAACGTCATTATCTGACCATTACTGTTAAGATAATCAGGGGTTCATTAAACTAAGTACTTCTTGCTCTCAAGTAGTTAACTCATTCTGTTGAAGGACCTTTGGAGAGAGTTCCTATGTGTGTGTATGTGTTGGGGGGGGGGGGGGGGGCTGTCGCTCAATCAACTATCAATCAACGCACATCAAAACGAGACTGGCTGTCACGCTTACCTTTCACTCGTAATGGCAAGTCTACATTCACAGTTTTCCTCATATCGTATGTTTGTGTACGATCATCATATCCGCTTTACTTCACTTTTTTTGGGGGTTTTGTTATATTTC
>NC_139668.1:16921743-16929243 GCF_951799395.1 Argentina silus | reverse complement strand
GTGTGTGTGTGTACCTGCCCCTGACAGATGACTAGTGAAAGGGCTCTCCTTCCCTTGGCCTGGCTGCCATTACTCCTGATTAGGCTCTGTGTGGAGTTGAAAGTGGGAGAGTCCAACGCTGCTGATTAGTTGTAAATAATAGAACTTAAGGAGCGCAGCGATTGAACCTCAGTGGCAGGCAGGCACAGATCAAAGAGGGCAGTAATGCAGGGCGTGTGTGTGTGTGTGTGTGTGTTCATGCCTTGTGTGTGTGTGTGTGTGTGTTCATGCCGTGTGTGTGTGTGTGTGTGTCTTGGCAAAAGGGCTACATCTGCTCAGGGAGAGAGCTATGAGGGAAGGTGAATAATTTAACTTTTTCATTTGTTAAGATAATCAGCCCGTTCTGAATACATCCTGAACCTCATGAATGTTGAATAACCTATCAGCCTACAGTTGGTGTAAATTATGGAAAGGTACCGGTGATGGGAATATTAACAAAGCACCCTGTGGGTGTGTGTGTGTGTGTGTGTGTGTGTGTGTGTGTGTGTGTGTCAGGTGTGATGAGGAGGTTAGGCATGGGGGCAGGGACATGGTGGGGTTGAGGACAGGGGACAGACATCAGAAACACCCTTACTGAGAGGTTGGCTGGTTGGGGTCATGGTTGGTTATGCAGATGCAGTCTTTTCTCATTGATCTTGTAGTGTTTTAGTAGTGTTGGTTCACCCAGGAGACAGGTGTGGGGGTTCAGTGTGTGAACTGTCCTGTCCTGTCTGCCCTCAGCCCTGTTCAACGGCAGTCTGCCTCTGGACTACAACATCCTGTTAAATCCAGGAAGTGACACGGCTGTGATGCGGCCAGCGGGGCGGGACCTGTACCTCAGCCTATCAGGATTGGAGCCTTTCACCCTGTACCACACCAGAGTCCAGGCCTGCCAACCAGGTACGTTGACTACAAGCCATGTAGTCGTCAGAAGGCTACAGTCCCAGGATGATACCATTGATACCATTCACTGATACCATTCATGGTGTATCTGATAGAAAACCCTTTTTTTTTTAATTTGACAAAGGGCGGGCAATCTTGACGAGTCAGCTCATCCTAGTGTTGTGTTTCAGACGGGTGTGGGGTGGGGGAGGGGGTGTATATCCGTACGTATGAAGCCCTCCCAGAGGACCTCGACCCCCCCTCCGTGACCGCAGCCGGAGCCAACGTCATTGAGGTGCGCTGGACACCCCCGCGCAAACCCAACGGAGTCATCAACTCATACTTATTACACAGGTAATAACCACATAAATTCATACTTTATACACAGGTAATAACCACATGAACTCATACTTTATACACAGGTAATAACCACATGAACTCATACTTATTACACAGGTAATAACCACATGAACTCACCAACTGCCAAAGCTTTCCAGAACACTCACCACCTAGAGTGCCAAGTGTTGTATGTGGTGTTTACCTAGCAACAATGCTTTGATTGACTTTGATTTATACATTTTGTGGTGAATAAAGTCACCCTTGGTGCTCTAGAACGTTGACGATTTGGGGCGACTTTATTCACCCTTGGCACTGAATGAGTTAAGTACTATGTATAACAACCGTGGTCAGTGCTTTGCAGACAGGTACAGTAACAAAACCAGGATCATAACTGTATGAGATGGGGGGTGAGGGGTGAGGGGTGGGGGGGGTGGGGGAGGTAATATGAGCAGCCTCTCCTTGCGGGGGGTGGAGGGGGAGGAGGGGAGGAGGGGGGAGTTAGTCTAGGCAGTGTGTGATGGAACTGACAGTGTGGTGTACTGTACACTCAGGTTTCTCCTCACCCACTAGAAGCTCCACATCAGGACTAGTAAACATGGGACAGAATAGCTCTCCTGTCTCTCTCTCTCTCTCTCTGTCTCTCTTCCTCTCTCTCTCTCTCTCTCACTCTCTCTCTGTCTCTCTCTCTGTCTCGCTCTCTGTCTCGCTCTCTCTCTTTCTCGCTCTCTCTCTTTCTGTCTCTCTCTCTCACTATCTTCCTCTCTCTCTGCTCTCTCTCTCTCTCTCTCTCTTTCTCTCTCTCAGGTCATTGAGCTCAGAAGGACCTGACACTATCACATCACCATCATACAGTAGTACAGCACATTACAGCACATTACACACTCTGGCCAAACCTCAAATGACACCTGGCCTTTATCCCATGTACTAATGCACACTGTTTAACCAAAGCCACAACAGTTGATTGTAATGCCTGGAGTATGTTGGTGGAGCATGATCAGGTGCTCAGTCTTCTGGACACACCTGCTGCTTGTGTATATCGGGCACGGATAATGGACTGTTTACATTCTGCACTCTCTTTCTGCGTGGTGTGTGTGTCGTGTGTCGTGTGTCCTGTGTCCAGTGTCGTCTGCATGTGAAGTCTGCCTGGTGTGTATAAGTGTGTATGTGTGTATATGTCTCGTGTAGTGTCTCGTACCTGTGTGTGTCTGTGTCTGTGTGTGTGTGTTTGTGTGTGTGTGTGTGTGTGTGTGTGTGTGTGTGTGTGTGTGTGTGTGTTTGTTTGTGGTCAAGGTCAAGGCCTGCTTGTTGACCAGTGTGTGATCTGTATGCAGGGTCAGAGGGGCCCTAAGCCTCCTAAAGTCCTGAGGAAACACTATTAGCATACTGGCAGAGTCCAGCATTCACCCCACGCCTGGCGGGGCCGGGCCTGACACACACCGACGTTTGGATAAACACGACCAAACACACGCGCACACACACACACACAAACACACACACACACACACACACACACACACACATACATACACACACACACACACACACACACACACACACACACACACACACACCTTATCTGACTCTCCCACACACAGAAGCTAACTACTGAGGGGCTTGCATCAGCCAGTGACTTGTCTGTGTTTAATGTTTTTAGATGAGTGAAAATTGGGATTGAATTTTGGCAGCACTTCAACTCCTGTTGGTTGATGTCGACTGCTGTCCACTCACTCCCTGTATATCTGAACATGCACACACACACACACACACACACACACACACACACACACACACACACACACACACACACACACACACCTTTGAATAACAAACACACCGTTGATGCCTTGCCACTCTTGTCTCTAGTCTAGCTATGTTCATATTTTATTTTATTTTTTTATTGCCTGCGCCGTTCATTTCTTTGTTAAAGTGTCTTCAGGTCTTAGAAAAGCTAAAGAGGTTTGATGTGTTATATGTTAATGTTATTCTGATGCAGCTGTGCCCGATCTTTCCCTCTCTCCTCCCCTTGCTCCCTCTCTCCTCCTCTTGCTCCCTCTCTCCTCCCCTTGCTCCCTCTCTCCTCCTCTTGCTCCCTCTCTCCCCTCTTTTTCTCCCCCTATTCCCCCGTGCCAGTCTCACCCCTCTCCCTCTTTCTCCACCTAATCCTCTCCTCTCCATTTCCATCCTCTTGGCCTTCTTACAGCAAATACCAAAACGACCCCTAATTTCTTCGCTGGCTGCATGGTTGGCGTCCACCTTGCCCTTTGAATGGCATGCAAGAATGCAATGTTGCTTCACCTGTTCAACCCGTTTCAGATCTACACAGTTCGCACATAGTTGAATAACTGACTTCCTGTTTTGTTCCCTGCAGGCGACCAATGGGGACGCAGGAAGAGCTGTTGGTGTTTATCTGGTCCAATGGGCCGTTGGAATTCATAGACGCAAGTGACATTTTGCAGCCCTTCAGCCAATACCAGTACAGGGTACACGCCCACAACTCCAGAGGGACTGTTCACAGCCAATGGGCTTCGGCCCTCACAATGGAAGCAGGTCCAGAAGACATGGCTCCTCCCACAGCCACACCCACCAGTGAGTTTCTCTATGTGTTATAAAACTAGTGTAATAGTGTAATAACTGTATGTGTATAAACATTATTAAGCATCTACAACCAAACATCACAAACAGTACTCTAATCTAACTGCCGTTTTACCCTCTACAAAACATTGCTTTGAAGGAGTTTATACATATTCCAACCATACATACACACATATATATATACAATAGATACTGTTTACTTTCTGAAGAATCTTTAGGTAACAATGTCACTATCTAACCATTGGTCATCTGATTCCAGGCGCGTACTCGGTGCAGCTGAACTGGACAGAACCTCTCCGGCCCAACGGGCTCATCTCACAGTACCGCCTGACCTACAGAAAGCACCATCTGGACCCGACACTCAACACATCCACCGTCACAGCCCTGACCGTGCCGGTAAGACTATGGGGTGTAGCAGAGGTGGTTCATATGAGAGGGAGCAGCCTTCCGTGAGGCCTGAAGACTCATGTTCGCTGTCAAGCGGTCTCGGCTTTAGCTCGGCGGGCTAACGTGGTTTTGAGGCCTGCAGATCACCAGGGTTCAGTACGCTGTGGATCACACGTACATTCACAGTACACACACACACACACACACACACACACACACACACACACACACACACAAAACATATGCAATGCATGTGTGTGTGTGTGTATATTATTATTAAGTATGTGTGTGCAGTGTCTGTGTTGGACCCTGCCTGTGGTGCCTTTGCCATCTGTTTGCCAGTGAGGGGCCTTCAGGCGCACACACAGACACACACACACACACACACACACACACACACACACACACACACACACACACACACACACACACACACACACCGCCCGGGGCTTCCCGTCCTCCAGGACCCTTGCCACAATTCCCCACCTCCATGCGACGTCTGCTCCAATATTCTGACACAGAGAATACCTCTAAACGAGCCCTACACACATACACTCTCTCTCACACACACACACACACACACTCCCCGTCCTGTCTGTCACACACACACACACACACACACACACACACTCCCCTAATGCCTGTCACGCAGTCCAAATGTAACCTGGCAGCTCAGTAAACAACCTGACATCAGTGAACGCCAGTGCGGGACACACGCCAACGCTACCTCTCTGTGATAGCATCCCGCAGCACGCCACTGCTCAGAGCGAGCGTGTGTGTGTGTGTGTGTGGGTGTGTGTGTGTGTGCGTGTGTGTGTGTGTGAGTCTATCTGTGTGTATCATGGAAAGGTGAATACTCAAAACAATGGTTATTCTTGGTAACATATATAATTATATCAGTATGTTGTTGTTATACTGTACATTGAAACATCAATCCAGTGACTGTGTGTGTGTGTGTGTGTGTGTGTGTGTGTGTGTGTGTCTGTGTGTGTGTGTGTGTGTGTGTGTGTGTGTGTGTGTGTGTGTGTGTGTGTGTGGAGAAAGAAAGGGAGAAATAGAGAAGTGAGTGAACCCTGAAAACAAAGAGCTGAAGATCTATAGTTTGACCTTTGTGTTGTCAGTCATAATTAATACAGGATGTAAATAGAGACCTTTCACCTCCTCATTGATATGGATGTGTGTGTGTGTGTGTGTGTGTGTGTGTGTGTGTGTGTGTGTGTGTGTGTGTGTGTGTGTCTCATTGATATGGGGCAGCCACCACATGGTGGCAGTCATTTGTCACAGGGCTGCATCAGGCACGTATGATCGTTCACTACAAGAAGGAGGAAAGGTGCTATCTTGCAGGAGCACCGTGTGTGTGTGTGTGTGTGTGTGCGTGTGTGTGTGTGTGTGTGTGTGTGTGTGTCTGTGAATGTGTGTGTGTGTGTCTGTGAGTGTGTGTGTGTGTGTGTGTGTGTGTGTGTGTGTGTGTGTGTGTGTGTGTGTGTGTCACATCAGCCTGTTTTCTTTCTACCAAATGATCCACCTGAAACATCAGATACCTACAACATAGATGATCACAGCTTCATCTCATACTCAAACTCCTGGACTCATTTATCAACTTTTCAGTGAAAAGTGTCTCTGGCGGAGATGGGGGAGATGGGGGAGATGGGGGGTGTGTTCTGCCCTTCAGTGTGAATCCATCACCACGTTGTTTCCTGTGATTTCCCTGCCAGTGGGTTTCAATTAAAAACACTGTCATGTTGATTATTGCAGGTTAAATCAATGTGTTTGAGCGCCATGGTTGTTCTTTGAACCAGACTCTCAAGTTTGAGACCAGGTAGGGATTACATTGTGGTCAGGTTAGGGTCTGTGGGCTGGGTAGAGAGGTTGTGGTCAGGTTGTGGTCAGGTTAGGGTATGTGGGCTGGGTTGGGAGGTTGTGGTCAGGTTGTGGTCAGGTTAGGGTCTGTGGGCTGGGTAGAGAGGTTGTGGTCAGGTTGTGGTCAGGTTAGGGTATGTGGGCTGGGTAGGGAGGTTGTGGTCAGGTTGTGGTCAAGTTAGGGTCTGTGGGCTGGGTAAGGAGGTTGTGGTCAGGTTAGGGTCTGTGGGCTGGGTAGGGAGGTTGTGGTCAGGTTAGGGTCTGTGGGCTGGGTAGGGAGGTTGTGGTCAGGTTAGGGTCTGTGGGCTGGGTAAGGAGGTTGTGGTCAGGTTAGGGTCTGTGGGCTGGGTGGGGAGGTTGTGGTCAGGTTAGGGTCTGTGGGCTGGGTAGGGAGGTTGTGGTCCCTGGCTCTCTGCTCTCTCTCTCTGTGTTGTCGATACTTGGCCTGCACTCTGCTGCCTATTGATCCTCCTGTATACAACTGTTGAACCAAGGCCACAGGTTGGTTCTCTCTCTCTCTCTCTCTCTCTCTCTCTCTCTCTCCCTCTCAGTTTTTGTAAAGTGCACCCCGTGTGTGTGTGTGTGTGTGTGTGTGTGTGTGTGTGTGTGTGTGACTGTGTGTGTGTGTGTGTGTGTGTGTGTGTGTGTGTGTGTGTGTGTGTGTGTGTGTGTGTGTGTGACTGTGTTTGGACTCGACAGTAGTACTAATCCCTCAACTGACAGGCTTCATAGCAGATGGTTAGATGTTCTTCTCACTAATATCCAGTCGAGGGGAGGAGGAACACTGGATGTATTTTAACTGTGTGTGTGTGTGTGTGTGTGTGTGTGTGTGTGTGTGTGTGTGTGTGTGTGTGTATTGATCTCTGGCTGGGCTGGGAGCTCCTCTCCGTGCCAGCTTTGGTGATTAATGGGGTCGTCATGGCGATCGGACGGAATGAGGGTACGGAACGCGGGCGGTCCGCCCTGCCAGAACCCCACAGCCGTACGGCACTCCACAGGCACGCACACACACACACACACACACACACACATTCTCCTCACACTCATCACCCAACACTGAGCTAACACACACACACACACACACACACAACAAACTCTCCCTGCATACACCTGGACATCCATGGACCTATTGGCTCCTCTTGCCAGTACAGTTACAGCCTACAGGTTCCACTACCGAACCCCATTCATTCCTTCACTCTGTTCCCTATTCCTCTCCCTCTCTTTCTTTCTCTTCTCTCCTGCTCTGCATAGTGTCCTCCTCCCCGCTTCAAGACCCTCACATCCACGCAAACCTCCTCTTTCATCCTCCCTCCTCCTCCTCCTCCTCCTCCTCTTCTCTCTCCACACGTCCATGCTCTTCTTTCTCTCTCTTCCCCCCTCTCTGTCTCTCATTCCTTTCTAATGCCTCTCCTCCTCCCCCAC
>NC_139668.1:16914243-16916743 GCF_951799395.1 Argentina silus | reverse complement strand
CATTGCCATCTAGGGGCCGTGGAGGAGTCTCCACGCACAAATAAAGACAGGCCAACAGCTGCTGCTATTGACAATGTGCATATGTTAACAGTTTTATGGTGCACATGCCGTGCATATTTCACTGTGTTAAAAGTCTGGAACTGCTGAAAGAGCGTGTGATTTCCCCTTTTCCACTCAGGGGGATTATTAATCCTGTTGGCCCGTGTATGTACGAAAATCTGGAACGACTTGAAATCACGACATGTATTTTGTGCGTTTTAGTCGTGTCTGTTTAGACACACTGTCACTTTAGGAGAATTGGTTGAGGCTGTATTGTGTCTGTCGCGGTGGCTTTGGAATCCTCGCACAGCAGGATGGGGAAGAGGGTTCCAATTAATCCTTCCTTTGCCAAGAGACGCACACACACACACATACACACAGAGACAGACAGACACACACACACACACACACACACACAGACACACACACACAGAGACAGACACACACACACGCACACACACAGACAGACACAGAGACAGACACACACACACGCACATACACAAAAACACACACACAAACACACACAAAAACACAGACACACACACACAGAAACACACTCACAAAAACACAGACACACACACACACACACACATCCTGGGGCCTAGCACTCTCTCTCTGCCCTGTCATAGCACGCAAGAGCCTTTTAAAACAACACTCTGTTTCGAATCAATTACAGAATGGCCCGGCATTAAAGCCTGCGCCGGGCTGTGGCAGGGAGATGTGTTATTGTGTGAGTGCCGTGGGGTATTAGAGGAAAGGCTATGTGTGTGTTTGATATGAGCAGTGAATCCGGAGGCTTTGTAGCTAACTCAGCCCTGGGGAGCCCTGCCTGCCTGCCTGCCTGCCTGCCTGCCTGCCTGCCTGCCTGCCTGCCTGCCTGCCTGCCTGCCTGCCTGCCTGCCTGCCTGCCTGCCTGCCTGCCTGCCTGTCTGTCTGTCTCCCCTCACTGTGCTCATTCTAATGAACAGTCGGTTCAGGACGGATATCGTGTGTGTTGTTGCTGTCATCACCGTGCAAAATCCCCCTAAGTGTGTTAGGTTTCAATTGTGTGGTTTGGTTTTTATAATTCCGTTCGGATACTGATGTTTATGGACACAAGCGGAATTCTGTGCGCGTGTGTACTTGTGTTGACATGACTATCTCTCTCTCCCCTCCCTCACTCTCTCTCTCCTCTCTCTCTCTCTCTCTCTCTCTCTCTTCCCCCTTCTCCTTTTCTCTCTCCAACTCATTCTCTCTCTTTCTCTCTCTCTCTCTCCATTCCCGTCCTCTCTCCAACCTCTCCCTCTTTATTTTGGTCCTCTCTCTCACTCCCTCTCTCTCTCTCTCTCTCTCTCTCCCTCTCTCTCTCCTCTCTCTGTCCCTCTCTCTCTCTCTCTCTCTGTCTGTGGTACAGGGCGGTACTCTGCAGGCCAGTGTGTTTGGTCTGGAGCCGTTCAGTGTGTACAGCCTACGTGTGGAGGCGGTGAATGGGGCTGGCAGCGTGTCCAGCCCCTGGGTGGGCACTAGGACCCTGCAGGCATCGCCCGCTGGCCTGGCCAACTTCAGCCTGGAGCAGAGGGAACAGGGTCGAGCCCTACTGCTCACCTGGGACCAGCCTGATACACCCAACGGGCTCATCACGGTACACACACACACACACACATTTACACACACACACACACACCCACGCACACAGGCGCGCACACACACACACACACACACACACACACACACACACACACACACACACACACAAACCCACGCACACTGGCGCGCGCATACACACACACACACACACAGGTCATTAACACTATATTCAGTGTCTAAACATGACTACCAAAGGTCTGCTAGATGTTAACGGTTCCTGCCCCCCCCCCCCCCCCCCCCACAGATGTATAACATCTACAGCGAGGGGAACCTGGAGTTCAGCGGCCTGTCTCGTCAGTTCCTGTTCCGTCGCCTAGAACCCTTCTCCACCTACTCTCTGGTTCTAGAGGCCTGCACCCCCGAGGGCTGCACACGCACCCCCCCTCAGACCGTCACCACGTCGGCGGCCCCCCCGGGTGCCCAGCCCCCTCCTGTACCTCTCTCGGTTGGGCCACACAGTGTGGAGCTCACCTGGAGCCCGCCCACCCAGCCCAACGGACCAATAGGACAGTACCTGCTGCTGGGGAGGAGTCTGGGGGAGGGGAGGGGGAGGAGCAACGAGGAGGATACTGTCATAGGGAAGGTGTGTAACTCGCCTTGTTGAGTGTATTTAAGTGAAGTAAGTGGTTATTATGTATTTTATATATATATATATATATATTTGATATTGATGAATCCCTGTGTGTGTGTGTGTGTGTGTGTGTGTGTGTGTGTCCATGCGTCAGGTCTTGTTCAGGGAGAACTCCACCCAGGCCCCCAGCTTCTCCCACACCGTGACCGGGCTGCGTCCCTGGAACCGCTACGAGTTCAGCGTCCGCGTGGAGAACCCGGCTGG